>NW_021528311.1:255785-525317 GCF_001605985.2 Dendrobium catenatum | reverse complement strand
TTTTCTTTTGTCTCTTTTTACTTAGTCTTCAAAATCATCGCTAATATGATATTATATTCCTTGTCCTTGCTTTTGGAAATTTGTAGTCAATATGCTTTTATCTACTCAATCTTTTAGATGGTAGGAATATTTTATGATTGTGATTCTTTCTCTAACCTATTTTAGTGGCATAGTTTTCTTTTCTAATCAAAAGTCTATCTCAAATTAAAGATTGTTTATGAAATTGAGATCTTTTCTTTAGCTTGCTTAAGCAAATCTATCTTGTATTTATAATATTTAAAGTTTTTTTGTCACATCAAAATCCCTCCTTACACTTGCCTTTGATTATTAATTCTGTTTGTGGTAATTCTTCCTTATGTTAGAGAGAGAGAGCTCCTATTCTCTAATATCTGAGAAGATATATTCACAACTAAGGTTTTTTTAAGGGGTTATAAAAGATAATGTAGCTTGCAAAAATAAAAATTTTTTGGCCAATGATGCCAACAAAAGAAGCACAAAGACGCCAAAATTGAAAAATCAATAAAAAGATGCGCAAAGCACCACTAAATTGACAAGAGGCATAAAATGAGCCCACTCAAAAGCAAGCTATTCTCTCATTTTAAATCTTTTAGAACTTAGAAGTTTTGGCTCTAAAAGACTTGATTTCGATTGTTTTGTGATCGTGACAGATTTACTTTGGTTCATTATTTTATAAAGATATTTTTTTCTTAAACCAAGTGATAGATGAATTCTTTTTCTCATATCCAATTAATTCTTTGAGTTAGGTCATTGATTTCAAAAGACGATTCTACCCTAAGAAAATGTCTGAGCTAAGGGTAACCATGACCGGATATTCTACTATTCTATGGATGGTTGAGATTGTTAACTCATTAACCCACAAGTTTTTAAATTAATCTCATGGAATACTACATCATTGTCATGCCTTAGTTTAAAAAAAAAATTTTGTTGTGATTTGTTATTGTTCTTTTGTGTTCCCTCCTCCTTTTTGATATGTCAAAAGGGGGAGAAGTTTATGATGTTTTTATACTTATCGATCCTGAAATTTTCTGCTAATTATCTTCGTAATGTTTTGCCATCATCAAAAAGGGAGAGATTGTTGTAAATCTATTTTCATGACTTATGTTTTGATGATTGACAAACATTATTGATTCTCTTGAACTGCATGTTGCTTCTAACTTTTCAGGAATCGAAGATCGGACGAACAAACAAAGCCATTTCAAGATGGCGTAGGTTTAGGGTTGAGTCAGTCTGTACTTTGTTTTTTCTCTTATTGAGTCTATTTGAAATGGTCAAAGAAATTGATGCTAAGTAACCCTTCACACACACACTTGAGAGAATTAGAATTTCTGTTTTTACTCATATCGGTCAGGATGATATTTACATCATCCTGGACGATCAGGCTTAAAATAGAAAGTCTAAATATAGATTCTTAATTATGGAAACCGTCATTAACAGATCGTCCTGGATGATACGTGTATCGGCCAGGACGATAAGCTCAAAGTAGAAAAAAATTGCCATCATAGACAATTAAGGTATACTGTATTTTTAAATAATTGGTCAGGACGATCATTGATCGGCCTGGACGATATTCACAAATTATGCCTTAATTGATAAGGAATCAAGGGAGTAATTAAGGATGATTGATACGATCATATCGTCCTGGATGATCGCAGGATCGGCCATGATGATATATTCAAAAACCTTAGTTACTTCAGGACGATAAATATCAGCCAGCTCGAATTCAGGGCGATGGTCTGGACGATTTTCCTCTGATTTGAATTGATCGGTCGGGACGATCGTGAGATCGGCCTGGACTATCAAGCCAATTTAAAATCATCCAGTTTGCATTCAGGGCGATGCTCTGGCCGATCTTCTGAGTTTTGTACTGATTGGCCAGGACGATGTCCATATCGGCCTGGACGATATTGTCGGCAACTTGCAATTAATGAGCTCCTACGAAGGTCTTCTATTTAAGAGCTCTTGTTCAACATTTTGAACAACCTTTGGCTGCTGCCTTGACCTGATAAGGCCTTGAGGAGAGAAAGAGAGAGAGGGAGAGAGAGGATCTTGTGAGGGGGAGCTTATGAGGGGATTCACAAGGGTTGCTTCAAGGATCACTCTGCTTCTTCATCGTCTAGAGTTTCTCATCCATGGAAGGGTCGGTAGAGGTAAGGAGTCAGCATCTGGTTGTGGTTCTCTGCCAGCTTCAGGAGGAAGCAAAAGGAGATAGGTTCTCTGCCTTGCCGGGGTGGCAAAAAGAGGTTCTTTGTGAGGGCTTCTCCGCCTAGCCTTGGGGGCTAAAGGAGATTCATGTTTGTAGTGCAATACTTGGAGGGTGCCTCCAAGGAGTAGACGTAGGTCAAGTTGACCGAACCACTGTAAATGTCTGTGTTATTATTTTCTTGCTTCCACACTTTAATTTTCGCATTGTTTATTTTTCTCGTGGTGTGAGTTTGGTTTATGTGATTTTTGTTCTTTGTGAAAAGAATTTTTTAAAATACCAATTCCCCCCCCCCCCCCTCTTGGTTAGCTTGAGATTAAGTTCATAGGGCTTAACATCCCTAATGAACTTTCAACCAGTTCACATCTAACTTAAGGTAGGCACCAATAGCATCTAGTAAAAAACAACATAAGAAATACCCATAATGCTTCATGAAATGACATATCCAAACAAACCAATTGATAAAGAAGAATTTAGTCCATAGCTAAGTAACATAACAAAAAAATGTCCATCCATCCAAAAACACTTAGAACCCTAATTGCCAACAAAACCACAAACCAAGTGCCACTCTAGTCTAAACCAAGACCAAACACAGAACAAGGAAACCATGCCTGAAGAGAGGAAATATACTAGATAACCCTAGCATAGAAGCATGAAACCACCCAAATACCATAAGAGATGGAGAGCACAGACGTAGAGACCAATCACACTAAAACCAAAAAAAAAAAAACCACAATAATATAGAACCTAGGAACATCCACCAGCAAAACCCAAATAATACCAAGCGACATGATGAAGGAACCAGCTCAAGTAAGAAACCCCCACAGAGAACTAACCTGATGCCAAGAAGCCTAGGAATAGGCTAGCAGCACATTGGAAAAATGATAGAAATAAAACTGAACCAAATAAGGAAAGGGTTTCGGCCAAAAGGGGATAACCATTCGCATGCCAAGCATAAGGCAACCCCCACACCAAAATAAAAAATATTGACAGGCTCTAGCAAAAAATAAAAGATAAATTCTAAGATAGAGAAGACCAAATTTGTCTAATCTTAAAAGCCCATTTAAGGGAACAGGTATTTTGGAGGCAGAAAAATCAGTAAGATAATCCAAATTACTCCTAAAATTGCAAGCCAACTAGCACAAGCATTCCCCTCCTTATACACATGAGACGGAGAGAAATTAATGAACATCAGTAACTACTTAATTTTCTTAACAAGATAAAAAAGATTCAGATTACAAATAATATCATCAATGTTATTTAAATAATGAATACAATAAATAGCATCAACTTCAATCCAAATGTTAAAAATGCCAAGAGATATACAAAATCTAAGCCCATGAAGAATTGCTGAAAGCTCAGCAAAACTAATAGAACATTTATCTAAAGGGCCTGTAAAAGCCATAATAATGTTCCCATAAACACCCCTAATAATCCCACCACAACCTGAGATGGAACCTTTAACAGCACCATCCACATTCAGCTTATATGTATTATTAGGGGTTTGATCTATTAAACAATCATAGGTTTGGTTGGTAGAAGGATGATAACCCTCCAACATGATACCCAAATTAGATGCTAACAACAACATCAACAACATCAAGCCTTTATCCCACTACGTGGGGTCGGCTACATGAATCCTTTTTCTCCATTGTGTCCTATTAAAAGCCAAATTCTCGTTTAAATCTAATAAAGAAAGGTCATTCCTAATATTGACCTGGCAACGGCAGTGTTGCCCAAATTAGATGCTAGAAAGAAATAATTCTTGATAGAGAGCAAATTAATATAAAAAAGGCTTAAAATCTTGCCTTTCACATTCTTAATAATCCTATGATGGTTCATACCAATACCATTAAAAAGATAATTATTTCTATCCATCCATAAATACTACAAAATAAGAGAAGGAAAAACATTTTTGATTTTACCTTTAGACTTAATAAACCAAGAATTACGCACAACATTAATAGAAAATTTAGCATTAAAATAATTTTATCTAAAAATATCATCAAATTTTGTCCAAGTTTTAATAGCTATAGAACCTGAAAGAAAGACATGATGCATGTTCTCCACACGAAAGTAACATTGGAACTTTGAAGGAATAAAACCTCTTTTAATTAAGTTATCATCAATAGGAATGAACTTATGAAAAATTCTTCAAATGAAAATAGCAACAGTGAAAAGAATACTTTTATGCCAAATCATAGAGAAAATATTAGTGACATCATTCTTAAATGTTAAGGCATGACAAACTTCCCTTAATATGAAACCCCCATCTTTAGACAAATTGCACAGTAATAAATCATCAGAATTAGTGCTAAGAGGAAGGTTCATAAATTGTTGAATAATAGACTCAGAAATAACATTAGCAAGTTTATCATAATCCCAATAGTTCTCAATAATGAAATAGTTCACCTTAACCATAGTATGGGAAGTAGTATTAATGATGGAATCAATAGAATGAGTTCCCAGTCAATTATCTTGCCAAAACAATATATTACCACCACTAAGCCCCCAACTAATGTGGGGCTCAACAACCCATTTAATATTTCAAAGTCTCTGCCACACTTTAAAATCACCTTTGTTATAAAAACATATAGTCGGGTGCTTACCCACATAATATTTAGCATACATAAACTTAGCCAAAAGACTCACTTTAGCATGAAAGGTGTACCACAAACTGAAGAAGAAAGTATAATACAAATCATACATATTCTTAGAACTCAAAGCACCCTCAGTCTAACACCACAACACTTATCACAAAAGAACCAAATAATTTTAGAATTATTGTTGGTGCCCTTCCAAAAAAATTTATTAAAAAGTTTATCAATTCTATTGCAAACCACATAAGTACGTTAAAGAGTTTGAAAGGTATAAACAAGAAGAGAGCAAAGAACACTTCTAATGAGAGTCAATCTACCCCAAAACCCAAAATAATAGAATCTTAGGACATAAGCTTGTTATGCACACAAGTAATCAAGTCATCAAAGAGAAAAACTTTCTTCCTACCTTTAAAAAGACACTGATGTACTTAATAGGCAAGTGACCTTGCACAAAACTAGTAAGTCCTTTCATAGCAGTAATACCGTCATTAGGCACTTTGTTAAAAGCAATAAAACAACTCTTATGCTTATTCAAAGAAATCCCACTAACATTAATTTAAGCACACATAATTAACAAGGATGCCCTAATTAGGGTTTCAATTTTTAACTAATCATCCAGTATGATTTGAAGTCATCCTATACGATTAGATCAAAAATAAAAAATTCTCTAACTCACTAAATTACTCCCCCTAAGTGTGTGTGTGCAAGGTTACTTAGCTTAGGGTCCACCAGGTACATGACTTGACTCACGAAAGATAAAAAGTATATTGAATTTTAAATTATAGATAAAATCAACTATTGTCTACCCGATCTTAAGTTGATTTACATTGCAAGTGAACCAATGGAACTGAAAAATTAGTGAGCAAGGAAAATACACAAAATATGCAAGAATAGTAGTAATAAAGAAACAAAAATATTTTTTATCATCAAAATCACTATAGTTGGGCCTAGATTTGCAATAGATTTTGTATAAAGCAAAGGGATAAAAGAACTTTTCTTATCCAATCAAATTATATTAAATAAAATCTTAAAAAATATGATTTGCATAATACTAAGGCAAACAATACTTCTACAAGCTCCACCATTTAATTAGATATGGATCCAAATTAAAAAATTATTGATTAGAAGAAGTACAGAGGAATAATTAGATTACTTCTTTACTTGACTTTTATTAGACCTGATCATGTTTATTGTTTATCTCTGTGTTAGATTTTAGGCTAATCCATAAGAATCCCATATAAGTGTTGTTAAAAGAGTTCTTAGATATCTTCTAGAAACCCAAAACCTATAAATTTTGTATCCTAGACATATACTTATTTTCAATCATAGGATATTCTAATTTAAACTTTGTAGGATGTAAATTAGATAGGAAAAGTACTTCTAAAACTTATAAATTCATAGGAGAATCCTTAGTCTCCTAGTATAGTAGAAAATAAAACTGGGTTGCCTTATTTACCACTGAAGTAGATTATATAGTTGTAGGGAACTGTGTTGCACAAGTCCTATGGCTTAAACACTTACATCTTTGACTACTTTTTGGAACTATTACAATAATGTGTGATAGCACCATGCCATCTATATTTCATAAAATCCAATCCAATACTCTAGGAAAAACTACATAGATAATAGACACCATTTCATTAGAGACCATATAACCATGAGGGACAAATAAATACATCATCTAGCTACTGAAAAATAACTAGCATATATCTTTACAAAACCACTTGCCTTTGAAACTTTTAGTTTCCAAAGGACTAGACTAAGTATCATAGATATTCATTCTTTAATTAGGATGATCTGGAAATTAAAAACATGAATGTTATGTGTGTATGTGTGTCTTTCTGCTAATTGTTTAGTTATTTTGTTTATGTTTTGTTATTTATGTTTAGGAATCTAATTTTTATGGAATTTTTTCTATTTTGTTTAAAGTTTTCTTGATCATCACACATAAAAATAAAAAATATCACATCATACTATCGTTATTCATAAAGTATCACATCACTTCTCACAACACATCTAATAGCTCTTATTGATCAATTATTAGTGATCATATAATATGAACACCTAGTTTATATTGTATGATACATGTGGCACTAAGAATTGGATGAATTGAATTCATTTGGTATGATATTTAAAATTTCTTTGTACTATATGAATACTCATTTATATAGGATAATCTGACCAATCAATGATCATTCAGACTAACTCCTCGGGAAGACCGTCATTACATTAAATATCCAATGTGATTCTGATTGTATTATGCGATAAAACCATCTTTTTTTACTAATCAGACTAGGCAAATTGAATGCAATTGATCATATTGTATGATGACCAATAATATTGTATAATATGATTGATTTTATTTAAAGAGAGGGAAATAGGTTTTTTCTTCGCTGAACACTTTTTAAACTCACTTTCCTCCTCCCAAAAATCTTAGCCCTTGAAATGGCTCGTGAAAAAGGATTAAGAGCTCTCAATGGAAGCTATTCCTGATGACCAATGGATCCTCTCTTTACTAAAGAAATTAACAAAGAGGCTTACAATCATTACAAAACTACTGGAATCACTCCCTCAAAGAACATAAATCAGGATGTTCTGAACTTCTAGGTACTCACTATTTTCATTTGCTCTACCTTTCATTTCATTCCCACTCTTGCCTTCCCTTTTAATTCTAAACTCCTTTTTTTATTCTTTTCCAGCCTCAGTATAAACAATGAGGGTATTACTATCCAATCTTACGTCAATAGGAGGCCTATTGAAATTACCTACAAAACTTCCATGATTTTCTCCATCTTTCTATGACTTGCAAAAAAGTTCACCTTATAGTTTCAAACTCTGACTATAACTGGACCCTTGCTAACCCTACCCTTAGGGAATCGACTGCTAGATAAAATACTCCTCATATAAATATCTTAGTTTAAGAAGCTCGAATCATACAGAATATTCTTTAAAACTCATTCATTCCAAAAGCTAGGATTAAATCAATATTACACCTCTTCTATCCCTCACCACTTATTTCATAATGGCCAAGATTAATTTTAATGCAAATGGTTTAATTATTTGGTATCTTGAGAATCTTACCTACATGCAAGATCCTAGACATAAAAGAAAGCTAAATCTTTCCTTAGTCAACATAATTACCATCGTCCTTGAATCTAATTATAATTTTCAATTCCATGCACCACTAGATCACCTTCTAACTTTTTACTCATACAGCACTTTCCAAATCCGTCACAATGCTCATCATAGAAATATTCATTATGTTGATCCCGAGCTAGAGGATGCCAAGAAAGATGAGTGTTGAAACTTGTTAAGTATGAATTAAGTTATTAGACCTAAGCTTATGTCCTAGCGGCTAACCAATAGGGGGTGAATTGGTATTTTAAAAATTCATTTTATTTTAAACCGATTAAAACTTTAATGAATTTTTTAAAATGATTTTTCAACCATAGATCAACAGAAATAGTAAAGTAAAAAAGCAGCGAAAAATAAAACATGACCTACATCCACTCCCTAAAGTCTCCCACTTCAATTATTGCACTATTACCACTTAGTGTCTCTTCTTTTTCCCCCACAGCAAGGCGGAGAAGCCTTTACAAAAACTCTTTTCCATAACTACCCAGTGCGGTAGAGAGCCGTCGTCCTTTCACACCCTCCAAGTGTAGGCAGAGTACCTTCCATTGTTCACACTCTCCAAGTGTAGGTAGAGAACCTTCTGCTGTTCACACTCTCCAAGTGTAGGCAGAGAACCCTTCATCCTTTCACACTTCTCTAAGTGTCGGCAGAGAACCATTCATCCTTTCACACCTCTCCAAGTGTCGGTAGAGAACCGGATCTTCTTGAAATATCTTCTCATGAGAAATCTAGAATGACAAGAGAAAAGAGTGAAATAATCACAATTCACAGATGGAAATTCTTACCTTTGAGTACCAAGTGAACCCTTCATGCTCCAGTAGTAAATACTCTCCTTCAAACACTGTGTTTCACTCTCTCCTTCAATCTCCCTTCAGTTTGCATGAAGACCAATGGACAAAAAGATTGCATGATAGTTTAAAGTGGACCTTTTATATGAAAGACACAAAAATTTGTCCAAAAAAATGCAATTATTCAAATCTGTGCATACTCGATCGTTTCGTACGATCTCATTTCGTACGTACGAACTGTGTAAAAACTGTTGCATACGAACTCAATGTGCATTAGACGAATGTCATACCCAATCATCGTCCCGTACGAACGAAGTTCATCCAGTACAAAACAGAAATTTCCAAGCATCGTTGGAACGAATCTGCAGGACGGTCCATATATTTTAAGGAACAGAAAACATTGTCCTGTGATGAATGTACAAGATTGTATGGATGATTTGTTCAAAGCATGAGTCCAGAGAACATCATTCTGGGATGAATAGGGTAAAATTATCTAGACGATTAGTTTAAAGAGTGAGTCCAGAGAACATCATCCTGGGATGAATGGACAAGATCGTCTGGATGATTAGTGCAAAGCATGGGTCTAGAGAACATCATCCTAGGATGAATAGGGTAAAATTGTCTAGACGATTAGTTTAAAGCATGAGTCTAGAGAACATCGTCCTGGGATGAATGGACAAGATCATCTAGACGATTAGTGCAAAGCATGGGTCCAGAGGACATTGTCTAGGGACAAATGGACAAGATCGTCTGGATGATTAATTTAAAGCATGGGTCCAAAGAACATCATCTTGGGATGAATAGGGTAAAATCGTCTAGATGATTATGACTTAAAAAAAAAATCCCATTCTGTTTGTTCCATTACTCTTTGGAGAGTATAATTGACCTATCGTCATGTACAAATATAGTTCATCTTGTACAATCAGTATTTTAGAATTTTTTACTTTTAAAGATCTCCCCTAGTGTGTGTGTGCTAAGTTACTCAGTTACAATCACACTCTCTCTAACTCAAAATGAATAAAATATAAACTCCAAGTTATTAAATGTTATAATCATATCTTGATTTGAAGTCTTCAATAATCTGGAGTATGATTTCCCTGAAAAGTTAGTACACACAAGAGCCAAAAACACTTCTTCCAAAATGTGTTAGAAGAAATTAATAATTAATACAATAATATTTGGAATCATCAAAATAACAAGTTGTAAGAATATAAAACATGCAAAAGCTAAGTAGCAACTCTCTCAACAATCTCTCCCTTTTTGATGATGAAAAACAATTATTATTTATAAGTTCTAAGTATCTCCTAAACTCCCCCTGAATTAATAAGCATGTGAGAATAAGGGGCATTTGAACATAACAAATATATATATATTTGTTTTAAAATTTTTCAACACACAGTCACTTGAACATAAAACACAAAGCACTTGAACACCAAGCAAAATAAATACTAAAAAGACTCAGAGATTACAATTACAAAAAGATATAGAGATGACAGTTACGAACAAATAAACAAATGCAACGATAGTTACGAATAATATTTCTCAACCATTTTTACAATAGTAAAAAGAGAAGAAGAAAAAGAACAAATACATAAATGTAAGAAGTCATATGAAGAGCCTTTGAAAATTGATCCTGTAAAGATGTTGAGTTACATTAGCAAATAAAATTAAATATCATTAGAGAAATAGAAAGATTCATATGATTTAAGTAGAGATATAACATAGACAAGAAAAAAATATCAAAAACATGAATCAATTTAGACATTAAGATAAGCAAAATCATTGTAAAGTAGATGAATTTAAAATTTGTATATTTCAAATTTCAATACTAAATAAAATTGAACAAAAGATTAATTTGAATTTAAAGTTTGAAAGACTGAGGAAAGATTTTATACTTGTGACGCTTTGCGCATCTTTTCAATATTTGTGGCACATTTTGTGCATCTTTTTACTTGTGGGCTTATTTTGTGTCTCTTTTATAAATTGCAAACCATTACGCATTCTTTTGATTTTTTGTACATTTGAATATTTTCAAGTATATTCTTGATCTTTTCAAAATCAATAATCTAAAATCTCATATTTCTTTAAGTACAATAATATTTATATTGATAAGAGAAATACAAAATAAGAAAACATCATAATTGTAATAATAATATAAAAATAATGGTAGTCTAAGAAGAGACATGAGATTGACATTCTTAACTAGATCAAGTTATAATCAAAACTTAAAATTTTTTAAAAATTAGATTTTCTAATGAATTCAATTTTGTATTGCAATTCAAAATATAGCACTAGTAAAATCAAATGTTTTAAGGATGATCATATAGAGCACACATTTCTAAAAAGAAAAATAAAAGAAATACATGATAACTTTTATTGATATCATGATAAAGGATATAACATCGGTCATGGATGATATCAATACAACAACAATTTTTGACATACAAAAATGAAAACTTATACATCACAGAACATAACAAAAACAACTACAACACATAACATGCCATCACATCAAGTCATCACAGATAGAGAGAAACATATCAGAACTACAGACATCACTCAGAAGGTCCTTGATCTGGAGGAGGATTGAAAATATTATAATAGCTATTCATCATAGCTATATTCGTATTGATCGATTCAAACTGACCTCTAACGCAACCCATATCCTGCTAATACTGATAGTCCTGTTAATGAAGATGAGTTTCAATCTGATCAAAATGTTGATCAAAATGACTCTCAAGATGATCAAAACATTGGACCAAATCCTGAAAATTTTGACTACCAGTAGGTGCAGGTGGAGGTCCTCTTCTTTCCTCCTCTTAGTCACTACTAATAAATTAATCATCTTTATTAAAGATGGCTCAAAATGATCCATCATTGTAGTAAACAGGCTCCTCTAGATTTTGAACATGATGAACTAGTTCATACTTCTTTTTCAAAATATAAGTCACAAGATGTACTAATGCGATATTCTTCTTTCTCTTGTGTGAAACATGGCCAATCTCAAAAATTCCATACATGTATTCAATGATCAATTAGGCTTCATCTAATGGTTAGCTAGTCATAATTAGATAAGTCACCGTAGAAAGAAGAGGTGTGATATTTACTCAATCACCAGCTTTAGGAATAATAGAAGTGCAAAGAACATGCTCGATGATATAGGAATTATAGTTAAGAGTGGCTACCTTAGGCATATGACCTACTCCTCTAATGACTTGATTTATTATTGTCCAGTCAAAGTTGGTGGAAGAGCTCAAAGGGTGAGCTCTAATCCCTTGAGTCCTTAATTTTAAAAATATCCCTAAATCTTCTTTTGTAATCTCTACTTTCTTCATAAAAATATTCGACCTAAACACAGTTTGGTCGGAGTTAAAAGACATATTTGCAAGGAAGTAGTGGAAAGTCTCTTGGTTATAGAGGTGGATCAGAGTCAGAATAAGACCAAACTGAGCTTGAAAGTGAGTTTTTCTTGGAGAATGACTATAGAGGGGGTGATTTTGGCAGATGCAAACCTATGAAAAGACTCCTCATTTGCTTTGGAAAGAAAGTTTTCTCCTGAGTTTTTAGAGTGGGGCCCCTTAGCAAGTACCTTTTACCTGCCTCTCTTGCTCTAACTAGCCATGGAGAAGATCAAGGAGATTTAGAAGATTGAAAGGGTTTTTGAGGTGATGAAATTTGAGTTCAAAACCTTTCAATTTAAAGAGAAAACAAACTTTCATACGAACGAAAATAATTTCGTCCCGTACGATTTTGGGTTCGTACGTACAAAACTTATTTCGTATGAACAAATGAATGGGTACAAAAAAGAAACGGCTTTTCATAAACATGCAAGTTACGACCATTCTTTCGTACAAACTTTTGACCAAATGATCGTACAGACGAACAGATGTTCGTCCAGGACGATCAGTTATTTAAGATCATTTTTATAACCATTTAAAACGTCCCCCACATTGAAGTGCCATGTATTCATATGTACGAATTGAACGTTTGTATGTATGATCAGAAATAAATAAACTAATCTTTTTCGTATAACCGTCTACATGCGTACATACGATTAAATACATATCATTCGGACGATCTTCACAATCATACAGATGAACTGTATATATAAAAAAAAACTAAAAAATTATATGCAAACCGTTCAAATCAATCATTAATACGCTACACGATTCACCCCGTATGAAATTAATTTCGTACAGATGATTGTCACATATTTTTTATGCCATGCTCAACAATAGGATTTTTTGTTATGAAAAATATTTTTTAAACAATCAAAATAAGAAATTCAAAAACATATGACCAAAAAATAGAACACATGAAAAATCACAAACAAAAAAAATAAAAACATACTAACAAGGACACATATCAATGTTGTAGATACCTTCATTTAAGTATTCAAATCAATCACACCAAGCCTTGTTCTTAATGTACTGAAAGTATCAAAGGCTAGTGATTTTGTAAAAATGTCTGAAAGTTGATTTTCAGTTAAAATATGAATGAGTTCAATTTCTCCTTTGGATATATGATCTCTTATGAAATGATGCCTGATGTCTATATATTTGGTTCTTGAATGTTGAATAGAATTTTTAGAAATACAAATAGTACTAGTACTATCACAATAAATGGAAATAGTGCATATTGTTAATCCTAAATCAATCAATTGTTGTTTCAACCAAAGTACTTATGCCACACAACTTCCTAAGGCAATGTATTCAACTTCAGCAGTAGATAGGGCTACTTAATTTTATTTTTTACTGGACCAAGAGACTAAATAATTTTTAATAAATTGACATGTTCCAGAAGTGCTCTTTCTATCAATCCTATAATCTATAAAGTCCAAATCTGGATATTTAATTATTTCAAATGAAGAGCTAAACTTAGAATACCAAATTCTTAAGTTTTGAGTTCCCAACAAATATCTTAAAATCCTTTTCACTGATGTCAAATGTGATTTTTTTTTAGATCTAATTGAAATCTAGCACATAAACAAACACTAAACATGATATCGGGTCGGCTAGCTGTCAAGCAAAGAAAAAATCCAATTATCCCTCTAAATTTCTTTTGATCAATAGATTTTCCCTTAGGGTCCTTATCCAACTGAACTGAGGAACTCATAGGTGTACTAATAGGTTTAACATTGTTCATTTCATACTTTTTGAGGATGTCCTTAACATATTTTGACTGACTAAGAAATATACCTTCCTCAATTTGCTTAATGTTAAAGCCTAGAAAGTAACTTAAATCTCCCATTAAACTCATCTCAAATTCACTACTCATTATTTTAGAAAAATCATCACAAAGATTTTTATTGATAGATCCAAAGATGATATCATCAACATAAATTTAAACAATGAGTATATCCCCTCCTAATTTCTTCAAAAATAGAGTTTTGTCCACACTTCCTTTTTCAAAAGATTTCTCAAGTAGAAAGATGCTCAACCTCTCATACCAAGCCCTAGGTGCCTGTTTCAATCAATATAATACCTTTTTTAATTTAAAAATATGATTTGGGTATTTAGAATTTTCAAAGCCTGGAGGTTGTTCTACAAAAATATCCTCTTGAATTACCCCATTTAAAAATACACTTTTAACATCCATTTGTTATAATTTAAATCTTCTAAAATAGATAAAGACTAACAAAACCCTAATTGTTTCAAGTCTAGCTACAGGGACACAAGTCTCCTCAAAATCAATCCCTTCAATCTGATTAGACCCCTTAGCCACCAATCTAACCTTATTTCTAATGACTACTCCTAAGGCATTCATTTTGTTTTTGAATACCCACTTAGTTCCAACTACACTTTGATTCTTTGGCCTTGCAGTTAATTCTCAAACTTCATTTCTTATAAATTGATTTAATTCATCCTATATAGCCAATATTCAAAATTTATCCGAAAGTGCTTGATCTATATTTGTGGGTTCTATCATTAAAATAAAAGCTGAATGATTGACTTCTTTGTTCAGTCCACGCCTAGTCCTAACACTCTCACAAGGTTCACCTATAATCAATTCTTTTATGTGGTTTTTAAAAATCTCAAATCTCTAGGCATCAGGTTTTCTATCTCCAAATTTTCTTCTAAATTTATTTTCTTAATCTTTGTGAGTTAATCTCTATCTCATCCTCTTCAATAATTGGCTCTTCCGAAATTCCAGATTCATCAAATACAATATGTGTGGTCTCCTTAATTACCAAGGTTCTTTTATTGAATATTCTATAAGATTTTTCAACACTTGAGTATCCTATAAAAATTCTTTCATCTGATTTTGGTTCAAATTTTCTTAAGACAAATTTTCCATTGTCATGTACGAACACCTTACATCCAAAGACATACAAATGTGACAAATTAGGTGTTCTTCCCTTTAATAACCCATAGCATGTTTTATTTAAGTTTGAACTAACATTCACCCTATTCAGAATATAACATGCCATGCTAACCTACTCAGCCCAAAAATATTTAGGAAGTGAATATTCTGCCAACATGACTCGAGCTGCTTCTATTAAAATTCTATTTTTTCTTTCGACTACGCCATTATGCTGATGGGTTCTGGTGTAGAAAAATTATATTCAATTCCTTTCTCCTTACAAAAGTCCTCAAATTTTTCATTCTCAAAATCTCCTCCAAGATCACTTTGAATAGTCATAATTCATATCCTAATTTTCTTTAAATCCAAGTCAAAAAGTTTCTAAATTCCTAATAATTCACTCTTATGATATAGAAATCTAACCCATGTGAATTTAGAGAAATCATCCCTAATCACAAAACTGTATATCTTTCCGCCTAAACTTATAGTTCCAACTGGTTCAAAAAGATCCATGTGTAAAATCTCCAATGATTTACTAGTTCTAAGATCCTTGTTAGACTGAAAAGAGGACTTCACCTATTTTTCTAATTGACATGCATCACAAAGGCGATCGTAAGTAAAGTCTAGTTTTTGAATACCTCTCACTAAGTTCTTTTGGTTAATCCTCCTAAAATTTTTCATGCTAGAGTGACAAAGTCTCCTATGCCAAAGCCATGACTCATCAGAAATAGTTTTTAAATAAAAAGCAGTAGGAGTTTTAATACAATTCAAGTCTAGCATATACACATTGTTTACCCGTATACCATTCAAAACATCATTACCATTCAGGCTTAATATGCAACTTATAGGAAAAAAATTACACAATAACCTTTTTCACATAGTTGACTAATACTTAGAATATTATTCTTTAAGCCTTCTACCAACAAAACATTTTCTATAAAAAAAATTTTAAGATTTCTAATCATACCTGACCCTACCACCTTCCTTGTGGTGTTATCTCCAAATGTAACCCAGCCTCCACTCCTTGCTTCCAGCGATATGAATTATACAATATCTCCAGTCATATGCTTTGAGAAACCGCTTTCCAGGTACCATATGCTCTCACGAGGCCTTGTGTGAGAGCGATCTTGCAAAATCATCAAATGTTAGACCTGAGAATCCAAACAAGTTTGGGTTCACCTTTTTGCAAATTATAAACAGATACATGTATGATATATCTTTTTTTATGCATCTTAGGTCTCCACACCAAATGGGTTTTCTTCTTTAATGTACATTTGTGAGCTATATGTCCAAAAAATCCACAATTATAACATTTGACTCCCGAAAATGGATTTCATAGTTTTCTATAATTCTTCTATCTATATATGGGTTTCATAAATTTAGAATACAAAATAGGATTCATGAAATCTTCAAGTTTTGGGGGTATCCTATTATTCTCGAGAGCTTTTATCTTTAATTTATAAAAAAAATTCATATCTTCTAAAATACGATTTGTATAGTTTACTCGATATAATTTGCTCTCTGATTCATCCTTATTGTTTTTAAATTATTTTTGAAGTTCATCATAAGATGATTTTAAATTTTCATTGTTCTTATTCAATTCGTCAAACTCATCAAGCAATTTCATGTGGTTGTTATCAATTAATGCATGATCTTTCCTAAGGATCTCCTTATTCAATTTGTCAAACTCATCAAGCAATTTTAGTCTGACTTAATATGTCCAGGTTTCCTACACTTATAGAAAATAACATTATTTAAAATCTTGACATTTTTATTAAATTTACCTCGATTCCATTGTTGGCTTCTCTTTTGCTTCCTCTTCAGAAAGCTTCTGAACTGTCTAGTCATTAGTGTGATGTCATCTTCATCCTTAGGTTGTGACAGATCACTCTCTGACTCCTCCACTTTCAGTGCTATATTCTTCTCCCTTCGTGGTTCACCTGCATCAATCCTTCTTTGACTCACCCCTTACTCCTAAGCAATTAGTGATCCAAGAAGATTATCAATAGAGTAAATATTTAAATATTTAGACTCTGTAATTACAGTTATTTAAGCATCATAAGCAGTAGGTAAACAGTAAAGTATTTTATTAACCATTTTAGCGTTCATTAATTTCCTACCTAATGCATGTAAAGAGGTGACTATTTTTGTGAATCTTGTGTACATGTCAGAAATGGAGTCATTAGATTTCATGCGAAATAGTCATAGTCATGCAACAAGATATTAAGTTTGGATTGTTTAACTTTATTATTCCCCTCATAAGTTATACAAAGTATATCCCATATGTCATTTCTACTCTTGCAAGTGGAAACCAATCTTCAAATTTAAGAGCACAAAAGGAACTATTCAAATAATTAGCATTAAGTTAAGCTAAGTCATGTTCTTCTACAGTCCAGTCCGTAAAGGGTGTTTCAACTCTAACTCTATCAACTAATCTAGTTAGTTTTGTATACCCTTCTTGTACTAAAATTTATATACGATAATCAAGTGATTGTAAAAATGTAGACATGCATGTTCTCCAAAAATCAAAAGGGATATTATCAAACAAAGGAGGTCTAGTGATCGAATATCCTTCAGGTGTATTTTAGTTTTTAAATGTAGCCATAATCATTAATCAAAAAGTAGTCTAAACTTATAATTTTGAAACTATGCTCTGATACCACTTATTGAAACTTGTTAAGTATGAATTAGGTTGTTAGACCTAAGCTTGTCCTAGCGGCTAACCAAGAGGTGGGATGAATTGGTATTTTAAAAAGTCATTTTATTTTAAACCGATTAAAACTTAATGAATTTTTTAAAATGATTTTCAACCATAGATCAACATAAATAGTAATGTCAAAAAGCAGCGAAAAATAAAAGATACAAGATTTATAGTGGTTCCATTAAACACGACCTTCATCCACTCCCTGAAGTCTCCCACTTCAGGTATTGTACTATTACCACATAGTGTCTCTCCATTTGCCCCCAAAGTAAGGCAGAAAAGCCTTCACAAAAACTCTCTTCCACCATTACCCGGTGCGATAGAGAATCATCATCCTTTTACACCCTCCAAGTGTAGGCAGAGTACCTTCCGTTTTTCACACTCTAAAAGTATAGTCAGAGAACCTTCCACTTTTCACACTCTCCAAATATAGGCAGAGAACCTTCTGATGTTTACACTTTCCAAGTGTAGGCAGAGAACCCTTCATCCTTTCACACTTCTCCAAGTGTCGGCAGAGAATCATTCATCCTTTCACACTTCTCCAAGTGTCAGCAAAGAACCGGATATTCTTGAAAGATCTTCTCACTAGAAATATAGAAGAATAAGAGAAAAGTGTAAAGTAATCATAATTCAAAAATGGAGATCCTTACTCTCTTTCACTCTCTCCTTCAACTTCCCTTCAATTTGCACGAAGACCAATGGTCAAAAAGATTGCATGACAGTCTAAAGTGGACCTTTTATATGAAAGACATAAAAAATCATCCAAAAATTGCAATTATTCAAATCTGTGAATACTCGATCATCCCATACGATTGCATTTTGTACGTACAAACAGAAAAGATTGCTTGGACTATTAGTTCAAAGCTTTTGTGTTCAGAGAACATCATCTTGTGATGAATGGACAAGATCATCTAGATGATTAGTACAAAGCATGGGTCCAGAGGACATAATCCTGGGATGAATGGACAAGATCTTCTGTATGATTAGTTCAAAGTATGGGTTCATAGAACATCATCCTGGGATGAATAGGGTAAAATCGTATGGACGATTAGTACTTAGAAAAAATTTTTGCCCATTCTGTTCATTCCATTGCTCTTTGGAGAGTATAACTGACCTAGCCGTCCTGTACGATTAGTATTTTAAAATTTTTTACTTTTAAAGCTACGTTACTCAATTACAATCACACTCTCTCTGACTCAAAATTAATAAAATACATACTCCAAGTTATAAAATGTTATAATCATATCTTGATTTGAAGTCTTCAACAATCTGGAGTATGATTTCCCTGAAATGTTAGTACACACAAGAGCCAAAAACACTTCTTCCAAAATGTGTTAGGAGAAATTAATAATAAATATAATAATATTTAGAATCAACAAAATAATAAGTTTCAAGAATATAAAACATGTAAAAGCTAAGTAGCAACTCTCTCAACTACGAGCACCAACACCACCTCCAATACTTGCACCAATTCAGTAGCCCTCCTAGTATGATACATTACTTCACAGATTTGATCAGTAGGAGACTCTATTCAATAACTATGTAATAGAGTAGAACCAACAGCACAAAAATGGTATGGATGGGCTTGTATTACCATTCACTTTAATTCAATGATTCTTTCAACAACCACCACCACCTCCACCCAATTAGGATCCTTTACATTATTAGTTATTCTATGAAAAGGTTTGTTTTTGTATTATTATTATACATCAACTTTGTAATTTCTTTTATTTTGGTGTCTTTATTTAGCAGTTTTCACCTTTTTATGATGTCAAAAGGGTGAGTTGCATGTTGCTGGTTATTTGTTCTTCTTGTTTAAGTTATGTACTCTACTATTTTTCATGCTTCTTATACTTTTTATTTCTTGCTCAAGTTCTTTGTGTTCATTTTATCTCTCTTTTTAAAATTAAAAAAAAATAACAATTCTCCATATTTTTAAGAACTCAATTAGTAAGGGAGAGTCTAGGAAATAGCAAAGACCATTTTAAGTTATTTGCCAATAATGTTTACCATCATAAAAATAGGAGAGATTATCTCAAATTTTGACAAAATTCTTGTGATTTTGATGATAACAAATATTATTATATTTCATATTACATTTTCTCCTATTAATTATTATTATTGCATATATATTTTTCTTGTGCACTAACATTTTAAGTCCACCCTATACTATGCAAAAGTCTTCAGCTCAAGACTGGATAAAATAAGGTTCAATGTCTTGAAGAGACTATAATTTTACCTTTTTCTTGTTTCTACATTTCATGAGTCAAAATACATATTTGGTGGATACTATACTTAGTGACCATGCATACACAAACTCAAGGGAGTGAGACAATGATAGAAATAGAAGTTTAATTTTTTGAACTAATTATATTGTATAAATATGATTCGTATGATTAGCTGATAAAAAAATCATCAAAATGGCAAATTGTATAATTAAAGCTATTTGGACTAATTATACTAGACAATTTTGATCATATGGGATAATTAATTTAAATCAACATCCTACCTTCCAATCACAGGTTAGATAATATTTTTAAATTCAATATTTGATCTAATCATACAGTATGATAGGTATCATATTTTATGATATAATTAAGTGATGTCTAAATTCATCATATAATTAAGGAACATTTTCTGATTTATTGATCTAGTCAGATCATACAGGATGATTGGAACCAATCGTATTATATGACTAGATCCTTGCATAGGATAATACTTTATCATCGCCAATCATTCGGAATGATAATTAAAGTCATTTGAACTAATCATACTAATAATTAGCATAATTTATTGAACTGATTGTATAATGCCTTATTCTTTGTATAATATTAACTAACTTATTTGACCTAATCATACATTACTATCTTGGATCATATTGTATGATCATAATCACCATAATATAATTTTTGGGGTATTTTTTAGGTCTTGTTTTTAATTTCTCTAATTTAATTTATTTCAAGAATTTGGCTACTTTAGCGTTTTTTAGAGAAAATAAGGAGAAGTATATCTTGGAGTGCTTTGGAAAGAAGAAAGGAAGAGCTTATGTGTAAGGGGTAAGTAGTGTGAGGGGTTCACATGGTTGTTCCAAGCAAGTTAATTACCTTGTTTTTTACAAATGTCTATCTAGGTTTTTTGGGTGGCTCTAGGAATAAGTTCTTAAGCTCAAAGTCAGGGTTGTTTGTCATCAACTGGAGGGTGAGAAAGGGGTTTGTGGTTCTCTACAATCATGTGAAGTGTGAGAAAGGAGATCATGGTTCTATGCTGTCACCTAGAGAGTGAGAAAGGAGTTTATGGTTCTCTCCCATAACTTAGACAGTGATAAAGGAGTTCATGGTTCTCTGTCATCACCTAGAGGGTGAGAAAGGAGGCCATGGTTCACTGTCATCACCAAGAAGATGAGAAAGGAGGTCATAGTTCTCTATTGTTACCTCGAGTGAAAGAAAGAAGGTCAAGGTTCTCTGCAGCATCGGGTTGGTGAAAAGATTGTAAGGGCTAATAAAAATTTTCCTTAAAATAAAAAAAAAATTTAAATATTTTTTAAGAAATTAAATTACCTAATATAAAAGCTAATAAAAATAATAATAATTACAATTTTGATCTAAATTCAATCGAATCAATCTACTACCAACCACAACATTCCCAACATAAATTTTTTAAGATAAATAAATTTGCAAAAAATTAAATGCAAAAATAAAAGTGCATAAAAGAAAAGTAGAACATACACACTATAATTTTAATGTGGTTCAGCCAACCATAGCTTGGGTCCACTTCTTGAAAACCTCTTCCTTGTGTATTGCACTAAAATCTATAGTGACTCTCATTTAGCTCCCACAGCTAGGTGGAGAAGCTCTTATAATCTTTTCACCAAACAAGTCCGGTAGAGAACCTTGACTCATTTTTTACCCACCTGGAGAAGGCAAAGAAACTTAACTTACTTTTCACCCTCCTGATGAAAGAAAAGAACCTCAACTTAATTTTCACCCTCCTAGTGAAGGTAAAGAACCTAGCACTCCTTTTTCACCCTCCTCATGAAGGCATAGAACTTCAATGTTTTTTGGCCTTAAAATGAACGGCCTAAGAAATTAAACAAGACACTTAGATGAAATAAGGAATAAGTTTTCCTGGAGCAACCATATGAAATCCCCTCACACTCCTTCTCCCTCACACACAATCCTTCCTTTCTCCATCCCAAAGCTCTTCAACATCTCTCTCAAAGCTCTCTCTCTCTCCAAGAAACACAACCACCAAAGACTTTGAAAAAGTCTATTAAAAATTTTTAAACATAGCTTAGAAAACCCCTAATTTTTTAATTTGGCCATCACTAAACATGCAGTTCAATTACTTCAAAAAATTTGGTTCATTCAGTATGCTGGAATAGTCCTGCAATGAACTTTTTAATTTCTATGTTATTAACGTATATTATAATCATAAGGTCATACTATATGATTAGTTTAATTTCCTTATGTTCATATAGGACTATTAAAAATTGTCTCTATCAATCAGCTAGTACAATTTACATTTTGATATATATTTTGCTCATTAATCAAGGTTTCATCCAGTATGATTAATATCATACTATACAATTAGTTCAAAAATTAAGATTTCATCAAGTATGATATTCAGGATGATCTAATTGCATCTCTATTAATCATCTAGTATAATTTATATCAAACAACATGATTTATCATATTTATTAAATCTTGATTTGATTGATAAATTATTAAGATTAATTTAAGAAAGTTTTTAAACATCATGCAGTATGATATAGATCATAAAATATAATTATTTAAAAGAAACAAAATTTTAAAAACTTACTTAAACTATTTGGCAGCTAGGGTCTTGTATTAAACTGATCTTACAGTATGATTTGGATCATAAGATATGATTAGTTTAAATTTATTAATGAAAAAATATCCAATTTAAATCATTTTTAAACTAAGTGATCGTACAACATAATTAGAATTATGTAGTATATTTAGTCAAAATTTTTAAAAACTTAGTTTCTCACTCCTCTTTGAGTGTGTGTACGATCACCAAGTTTAACATCCATCTTAAACATAACTTTGACTTAGGAAATATATAAAAAAAAAAATACAAAATATAGACTCTTAAGAAAATATAAATATATTCTACCCACAATTAATCACTTTGCATGGTGTATGACACACTTAAAATTTTATAGCACTAAAATTAATATCCAATAATAATAATAGTAAAAAATATAGTAGACAAACAAAAAATTTTTGTTATCATCAAAATCACAAGACTTGGGTCAAAATTTATAATAACCTTCTCATTTTTTATTATGACAAATATTGTGGGTTAAAATTTCAATTATCTTAAACTCCCCCTTACTAGATAAACTTTGAAATAAAGGGAGAATGTTTTTTGTGTATTTTCACTTTTCAATTTCTTTTTTTTTTTAGGTTAGACATAGTTGGACACCTAAGCAATTTTTTATTAAAACAAAATGGATTATAGAGAAAAAAAATGCAACCAACTAACTACTCCCCATTATGACATCACCAAAAAGAAGAGAAGAATGAAAAGAACAAACATGATAAAGACTATAACATAACAGAAAGACTCCAACGAAACATATTACCTAAAAATAAGATACTTAATCAGTTGGTAGTGGTGGTTGCAAATAGCGGTGAATAATATCAAATTACTCATCAAACCATGCTATGTTAGTCTCATGTTGTTGCTAATACTATTGAATATGGCTATCTAATCGGGACACTAATCGATCAAAATGTTGTATCAAATCCTCATAGGGATAAGTTCGGTATGCTATTGTAGGTGCTAGTGCGGGCTCTGTTGTAGGTGGTGTGGAAGGACGAGCTCCCCCTTACTCATCAAAATTAGGTTCTTCATCATGCTCGTGCTCCAACTGATGATGAAAGAGAACATATAAAGTATTATTAGTATAGTATTTTGGGAAATTATTAGCGGTACTAGGATATGTAAGCTCTTATTTTTTATCCTGGATGTAGGCAATAACATGACCAATAGTAATGTTTTGATTTATTCTGTGGGAACGAAGGTGAATGAGATTAAAATTATAATAGTAATTGATGATTATTGGGGCTTCATTAATTTTGGTTTTATACTTAAAATAAAGTAGGTAACCAAGAAAAAAATGGGGTAATATTTATGTGATATCTAGCTTTAGGAATGATTGATGTTCTAATAATATTCTACACAACATGGCATTTTTATTCAAAGAGTGAACCAAGGGTTGATGTTGATTTAGGGAGATATTTCTAATTGTTAAATTGGCGGTACTTAAATCAAAGTCTCCCCAAGAAGTCATTCAATGGCATCAAGGTCCATCTTTGGATTTGTTCAGATATTTGTCTAAATATTCCTTGGTTATATCTACAAGTCGCCTACAGACATAGGATTTCATGATGGGAACAACAACACTAATCATTAGGTTTATGAAAAAATCATATATAAGTTTAAAATTAAAGGGAAAAGTAAGTGTAAACAAGAATTATAGATTTATGGATGCAAAAAGATTTATCACTTCATAGTTTAGGGCTTATTGGTTTAGTAGTCTAGATGGGGCGATGCAAGAGTCTTTGTACCTATAGTATGTAGCCTCGTCTTTAGCAGATTGAAAATGGTCATTAATAGGGCTACGAGAGAAACTACTTTAATGGGTAAAACAACCATGCTTGTTTCCTTTGGCTATGATGATAGTTAAAAATTATTGCAACTCGAGCTTATGAGTTTATGTTTTTGATGATAACAAATATTATGGCTCACTTTCTATTGTCAACTTGTATTTGCAATATATATATTTGTTTGTGTGTATACTAACATTTCAGGAATACCATGCAACATCAAATAGAAAATTAGAGCTCAAGATTGGGTTGAATAATGTTATGTTATAAAGGGTCTGTAATATTCATTGATGTAATTTTGATTTCTTGAGTCAAGACTTGTAAGGGTTTATGCTTTCTTGGTGACCATGCACACACACTCAAGGGAGTGAGATCTAATCAAATTTACAAGATCATGTTTTTGAACTAATCATACTAGATGATTTTGGATCGTCCAGGACGATCCTTTATGATCTTGGAAATCAGCGGCCAATACTAATTTAGGAAAGATTTTAAGATTTAATTTTTGTTCTAAGCATCCCGGACGATCTTTATCATCCAAGATGATCAATACAAATCATGCCTAAATTGATCATGTGATTAGGGGATTAATTATGGATAATTTTTCCAATCCGATCATCCTGGATTATCGGTATATCGTATAGGACGATGTTTGTCGACATTCTTGATTTTCTTAAATCGTCCTAGCCAAAATACCATAATTTTTCTTCTAATCATCCTGGACGATCCACAATATCATCTTGGATGATCTATACATTTTTGTACTAATCATCTTGGACTACCCAATTATCGTCCGGGACTATCAGGTCAAATTATGCACATTGTATTGGACGATCCTGTGATTGTCCAGGATAATTTTGGGCACCAAAATTGAGTTTTTAGGGTTTTTTGAAGTCCTCTTTTTAATCGCATCATACGGGACAATCCTCTGATCGTCTTGGATGATATTTGACGTCGAAATTGAGTTTTTAGGGTATTTGAAAGCTCTCTTTTTATGCATATCATATGGGATATTATCGCGATCATCCTGGATGATAATATCAGTTTTGCAAATCTATTTAAAGACCTCTTAATTTCTTATGAAGAGTGTCTTTGGTAGCCATTGAAGCTTCGTTCTTCTAGAGGAAACTTGAAAAGAGAGCTTGAAAGGGAGAGAGAAAAGGGTGGAGTTTAAGAGAGGGAGAAGATCCTTGGAGGGGGTTTCAAGGAAGTGTAGAGGGGGCTCCACACGGTTACTCTGGAGAGCTTGCACCTTAGTACATCAAATTCAAGGCTTATCTTGATAGAAGTTTTGGGAAGAAGAAGATCTCTTTGGTGTCAAAGGGCCCGGCTATTCGGCCGCATCGGGAAAGGTGGAAGTGATTTTGTAAGGGCTTCTCCACCTAGCTGTGGGGGCTAAAGCAGAGACACTGAGTTTAGTGCAATACTCGGAGGGTGCCTCTGAGGAGTGGACGTAGGTCAAGGTTTTACCGAACCACTATAAACCTGGTGTGTTCTTTCCTTTATTATTTTTGCATTTAATTTCCACACTTTGATTTTCTTTGTGATGAATTTTAGTTTGGTTTAAGATTTTTTTTTTTTTTTTTTTTTTTTTTTTTTTTTTTTATTGAAAGATTTTTTACCAATTCACCTCTTGGTTAGCCTTGGGACTAGTTCATAAGGGATTAACATCTCTAATAAACTTTTAAGTTGTATTTAAGCGGGATTCAGAAAATTAAGTTTGAAAACTTTTTAAATTTTGATTCATGGCTAACTTTGGTAATCGTAACACAACGGAAGGATACTCTATTACTCGTCCACCTTTATTTGATAATATTACTTTTGATTTTTGGAAAATTTGCATGTCTACTTTCTTGTAATCAATTGATGTCTGAATGTGACAAATATTTTTAAGTAGTTATTATGTACCATCACATATTATAGATGGAATTAAAATTGAAATTCCTTTTAATCAATGGAGTAGAGAAGAACAAATCAATGCTCAATTGAATGCTAAATCATTGAACTATTTTTTTATGCTTTAAATTCAAAAAATTTTATGTTTGTTTCCACGTGTACTACTGGCAAGGATATTTGGGATAAATTACACACTATAGACAAAGGTACTAGTGAAATCAAGCAATCCAGATTAAATATTTTAATGCAAGATTATGAATTATTTCGCATGAAATCTTATGAGTCAATCTTAGACATGTATACTAGGTTTATTCAAATTGTGACATCATTATATGCTTTAGGTAAAGAATTTTCAAACATTGAAAAAGTTAATAAAATTCTACGTTGTCTACTTGATAAGTTTGATGCCAAAGTTGCTGCTATTTGTGAATTAAAAGAATTTTATGAATATTTTATTGATAATTTGATTAGCTCACTCTTTGCCTACGAGCAAAGTTTGGGTAAAAGACTTTTGGATGCATGTGAGATGATAGTGTTAAACGCTGAAGACAAGGAGAAAAGTGGCAAAGTTGGTGACGAAAGTAATGACTTATCAAGCAAATTGAAAAGCTCACCAAAACATATGCATCAACAAAAGTGGAATAAATGTAAAAATGTTAAGAATATTAAGATTTCTTCTAACGTTATTTGCTTTGGATGTAGGAAGTCTGGACATATGAAAAATCAATGCCCTAATTTGAGAACTCTTCCTGTAAAAAAAAAAAGAGTAAAACTATGCAAATTATAAAAATGATAAATAATCAAAAGTAAAAAATCTCCTAGGCATATCTAACTTCTAAATCATCAGACCAGGAGTAAGATAATGTTTAAACCATTATTTGTGTGTTTATTTTTCTGTGTATGCATATTTTGTTCATTTTTGTATATTTTCTGTGTTTTTTCTTTGGATTTAATTTTCATTCTTATTTTTTACTTTCTTTTCTTTTTGTTAAATTTTTAATTTGTCTTTACTTTTCTTTTTATGAAGTTCTCTCTGATCACCACACACATTCACCTTTCTAAAAATGAAAAATCTACCTCCTATTTTTCTTGAATTCTTATGTAAGTTATAGTTGACTTCTCTAAAAATAATCAAAGGAAGGAAACTCATGATTTTGTCTCTGTCTCTTTTTTTAAAGAGGTTATTTTACTTTTGATTCAAAATCATTATCATATTATAAATTGGATTTTGAATCCGAACTTTTTCATCTCCCTACATTTTGTTTATTGCATAGAGATCTTTTGCAAGTTGTTGAATCTATCTCATAATTTTCTTAATCAAGTAGTTTGTTTTATCAATAGAATGGGTTTACTTTTGTTTTTAAAAATTTTCAAAAAGGTAGCATATTTGATTGAAAAAAATGGCCAATAACGTCAAATCAAAAGATGAGTAATGACGCTAAATTGAGAAAGATACACAAAGTGTATCAAAAAGAAAAAGATGCACAAAGTGCGCCAAAAAACTGATAAGAGGCATAAAATGAGCCCACAAAAAGTAATGCTTACCTTTCTTGTACTTCTTAAAACTTTGGAAAACCCTTGATATTTTTAATACTTGAGCTTGAAAATCATGATTTTTTATTCATCAATTTTTGCATTAATCTTTTATTAGATATGTTTTATGAAAGGAGTTCTAAAAAATTAGTATTTTTTTTCTAATTTATTCCTTGATTTAGATATATTTGATTAAAAAAATGTTATCCTTTAAAAGAACTTGAGCTTGGATTAACAATTTCTAACATTTCTGGGTTATGCGTTGTGAATACATTCCTTACTAAGTTTTTGAATAAAATTAAGAGGTAACTTTCTCATTTTAAGAATATTTGATTTTTTTTTTTATTTTCACTAAATGAGAGATCATTTTGTTTTTTTATTTGTTTTTATTATTTTGATTGTTTGTGCCCCTCTTGTTTTTGATAATGTCAAAGGGGGAGACCATACTATTGTATTTATATCAATTTTCTATTTTTTTAAATAAAATCAACAAAAATTTTGCCTTCCCCTATTTTTAAATCTTTATTCTAATGAGGGAAATATTAGGAGAAAATGTTTTTAATTTTATAAATTCAACCAGAAATTTTTTCCATCATCAAAAAAGGGGAGATTATTGCAACTCGACCTTATGAGTTTATGTTTTTTATGATAATAATATTATGGCTCACTTTCTATTGTCTACTTATATTTGCATTATATGTTTGTTTGTTTGTATACTAACATTTCAGGAATACCATGCAACATCAAACAAAGAATCAGAGCTCAAGATTAGGTTGAATAATGTTATGTTATAAAGGATATGTAATATTCATTAATGTACTTTTGATTTCTTGAGTCAAGTCTTGTAAGGATTTATGCTTGCTTGGTGACCATGCGCACACACACTCAAGGGAGTGAGATCTAGTCAAATCCCGAAGATCATGTTTTTGAATTAATCGTACTAGATGATTTTGGATCATCCAAGACGATCCTTTATGATCTTGGAAATTAACCGTCAAAGCTAATTTAGGCAAGATTTTAAGATTTAATTTTTGTTCTAATCATCTCGGATGATCAATACAAATCATGCCTAAATTGATCCTGTGATTAGGGGATTAATTATGATTAACTTTTTCAATCTGATCATCCTAGACGATCTGTATATCATACAGAACTATGTTTGGCAACATACTTGATTTTCTTAAATTGTCCTAGACAAAATACTATAATTTTTCTTCTAATTATCCTAGACGATCCAAAATATCATCCTGGATGATCTGTATATTTTTGTACTAATCGTCCTGGACTATCCAAATATTGTCCGGGACTATAAGGTCAAATTCTGCACATCGTACCGGATGATCCTGCGATCATCCAGGATAATTCTATGCACTAAAAATGAGTTTTTAGAGTTTTTTGAAGTCCACTTTTTAAGCGCATCTTACGAGACGATCCTGTGATCGTCCTAGATGATATTTGACACCATAATTGAGTTTTTAGGGTTTTCGGAAGCTCTTTTTTTATGCATATCGTACGGGATGATCTGGCAATCATCCTGGATGATAATGTCGGTTTTACAAATCTAATTAAAGACCTCTTGCTTTCTCATGAAGAGTGTCTTTGGTAGCCAATGAAGCTTCATTCTTCTAGAGGAAACTTGAAGAGAGAGCTTGAAAGGGAGAGAGGAAAGGGTGGAGTTTGAGAGATGGAGAAGATCCTTGGAGGGAGTTTCAAGGGGGTACAGAGGGGGTTACACATGGTTGCTCCGACGAGCTTGCACCTTAGTACCATCGAATTCAAGGCTTATCTTGAGGGACATTTTGGGAAGAAGAATATCTCTTTGGTGTCAAAGGGCCCAGCTACTCTGCCGTACCGGGGAAGGTGGAAGTAATTTTGTAAGGGCTTCTCCGCCTAGCTATGGGGGCTAAAGGAGAGACACTGAGTTTAGTGCAATACTTGGAGGGTACCTCCGAGGAGTGGATGTAGGTCAATATTTGACTGAACTACTATAAATCTGGTGTGTTCTTTCCTTTATTATTTCTGCATTTAATTTCTGCACTTTGATTTTCTTTGTGGTGAATTTTGGTTTGGTTTAAGATTTTTTTTTATTGAAAGAATTTTTACCAATTCACCTCTTGGTTAGCCTTGGGACTAGTTTATATGGGCTTAACATCCCTAACAAACTTTCAAATATATGAGTCTTGAAGGAAAGGCTAATAAGGGTTGAATGAAAGAAGATTTAAAAATCCTCTCCATTTATAGAATTTTCAACATATCGTACAATATGATTTGGCATTGTACAATATGTTCAGACAAATTTAAATCATCTCAATGGTTTATCAAAAAGAGGTCAAATCATAAAATATGATCAAGATCGTACTGGATAATCTTAAGGAAAAGCGGTCATTCCAAAGAATTTTCTATATGACTCTTAACCAAATTGATTATACAGTACAGACAGATATTCGTATAGTACAAATAGATATCCGTAAAGTCTGATATTGTAATAAATATCTTATCAGTTAACTTGAATTCATTCATCTTCTGATGACACATGTGTCATACATTATAAATAGTTAGTTGTATAGTATGATCACCAATAATTGATTAGATCATAACAATTGAACTAACAGATGGGCTAGATTGTGTAGATATGTAAACACATAATATGTATTAGGTTTGTACAGTATGATGTGAACATTTTTTTAAATGGGTTTATGTGTGTGTTAATATCATAGAATAAGTAAAATCATAAAAAAAATAAAAACCAATGAAATATAAAATAAAATAAACAAACCACCAGTCATAAATTTTATAGTTATGACTTATACATTTCAACACATATAAAAATAATTTATTTTTAAATGATTGATGTGTTCAGCTTCATCATGAATCATGCATGAATGTCTATAACATCTAGTCTAGTCCTCAAGTAACTAAAGGTATCACAAGTAAGGGGTTTGGTGAACGGCTTGAAACCTAACACATAGATAAACATTAAATATAATATCAGGTCTACTAGTAGTTAAATATATAAGAGATTCTATAATTCCCTATACTTCTTTTGATCAATAGATTTTTCACTTGGATCCTTATCTAATTGAAAGGTAAAGCTCATGGGTGTATTCATTATCTTAGAATTTTCCATCTTATTTTTCTTTCGGATGTCCTTAATATGCTTGCTTTGGCTAAGAAAAGTTTTTCGACATCCCTTTGTTTTACACTAAATCTAAGAAAGAAAGTAAGCTCTCCCATCATACTCATCTTAAATTCCTTACTCTTTTTTTTTTTTTTTTTGAAAACTCATCATAAATATTTCTATCAATTGATCCAAATAATATATCATCCATAGAAATTTGAATAATATGCAAATCATCTCCCTTTTTTTTTTTAGAAATAGGGTGGTATCAATGCTACCCTTAACAAAGGCTCTATCTAAGAAAAAAGTGTTAAGCCTCTCATACTAAGCTCTAGGAGCTTACTTTAATTTATATAATGCCTTTTTCAATTTATATACAAGATCAGGAAAGGTTAGATTTTCAAATCCAAGAACTTGTTCTACATATACATCTTACTTAATTACTCCATTCAGAAAGGAACTCTTAACATCTATCTGATATAGTTTGAAGCCTCTAAAGTAAGAAAAAGCTCATAGAATTATGATTTCTTCTAACCTAGCCATGGGGGTAATGGTTTCTTCAAAATTAAATATTTCTATTTGATAATACCCCTTAGCTGTCAACCTAGCCTTATTCTGAACCATTATTCAGATTCATCAAACACTACATGGGTGGTATCCTCTACCACAAAGGTCCTCCTATTGAAAACTCTATGGGCTTTACCTATAGATGAATATACTAAGAAAACCCATTCATCAGATTTAGTATTAAAATTTCCTAAAGATTTTCTATTTATTAAAATGGACACCTTACAACCAAAGACATGAAGGTGAGAGAGATTGGGTGTCTTACATTTTTGTAACTCAAATGGTGTCTTATTTGAACCTAAGACTAACCCAATTAAGAACATAGCAAGTAGTATTCACTGCTTCAACCTAGAAATAATTAGGGAGTGAATACTCAGCTAGCATGGCTCTAAAAGCTTCTACCATATCGTATTCTTTGTTTTAGTAACCTCATTCTGCTAAGGGGTACTACAAACTAAAAAATTATATTTAATCTCAAGCCATTTACAAAATGATTCATACCTATCACTTTTAAATTCACCACCATTATCACCATGAATATTTGAAATTTCACATCCTAATTTCTTTTGAATCCATATAGAGAATATGTTAAATTCCTTAAATGATTCACTCTTATGAGATAGAAATCTAACCTAGATATTCTAGAGTAATCATCAATAATCATAAATCCATAGCTTTTCCAACCTAAGCTGGTAGTGCTAACCAATCCAAACATGTCCATATGAAGGATTTCTAGAGGTCTACAGGTGGCGATTTAATTGATATGATGAAATAAAGATTTGATTTATTTCCTAGTTGGCAGACATCACAAAGGTGGTTCTTAGAGAATTTTAGTTTAGGTATGCCTCTAGTTAGGACTTTTTAGGTTATCTTTTTAAGTGTGTCCAGGCTTATATGACATAGTATCCTATGTCATAGCTAGGATTCATTAGCAATAATTTTCAGACATGTAGAGTTTGAATATTCAATACAATCAAAATTAATATGAATGCATTATTAATTTATTTACCCTTTAAAATAAGTTTACCATTCAAGCAAATAAAGCATCTACTAGATAAAAACTTAATATTAAATCCTTTATCACATAATTGGTTAATTCTAAGTTATGTTTTTGCCCATCTAAAATTAAAACATTCCAAATGATAAAATTTTTAGAATTTCCAATCTTAAATGAACCAGCAACTTTTTTGGTAGTATTGTCTCCTGGTATAACTTTGTCTACTACCCTAGCCTCCAGCAAGATTAATTGCTTTATATCTCTAGTCATATGTCAGGAGCATCCGTTGTCTAGGTACAACAAGCTCTCACTAGATCATTTATGGGACCACCCCTCCTCTTAACTAGAATGATCAAGACTATTATCTACCAAAAGGCACAGATGGTTACCTCCTACTCCACTTTCGGTTCTGAAGAGTTTGAATCATTATGCCAAAAATGCCTTTTGCATCCTTTACTTCCCATTTTTGACCTTAGTCTTCTCCTCACCTTTCTTCATAATTAGGTGAGCTTTTAATTTGGGGTAATTTATTCTCAAGTGACCTATTTTTCTATATTCAAAGCAAATAATATCAAATAATGCTTTGAAATTTCTATTTAGTTTACCTTAGCTCCATTGGTGATGTTGATTTTATTTTCTTTTTAGAAAGTTTTTGAATTGATGTGTCATCATTGCTATGTCATCATCTTCCACAGCTGCAAAGCAATCTATTTCTTATTTATTTACTTTTAGGGGCACCAGTTTATCCTTTCTCCTATCTCATAAATCCTATAATCTCTTACTCACACCTTCCTCGTAGGCAATAAGTTAGCCTAGAAGTAATATATAGAATAAACATTAAAATATTTTGATTCGCAAATAGTAATAACCTTAGCATCATAATTACTATGTGGATAATAAAGAATTTGTTAACCTTTTCAAAATTTAAAAGTTCTTTACCTAAAGCATGTAGAGATATCAATATCTGGGTGAACCTAGTATACATGTATAATATACTCTCATTAGGTTTAAAGAAAAAAATTTCATAGTTATGCAATAAAATATTCTATTTAGATTGTTTCAGCTCACTAATACCCTCATATGTGATGCAAATACTATCCCAAAATACTTTTCAAGTAGTACATCTAGATACTCTTATATTGTCTTTAGATTTAAGAGCACAAAAATAGCAATTTATATATTTAGCATTTAGTTGTCCATATTCTTTATCCTCATTATTCCATTCAGTAATGTGTATTTCATTTTTCAATAAACCACATGCAAAAATCAATAGACTGAAGAAAAGTAAACATGTAAACTTTTCAAAAATAAAATGTTATGTTGTAAATTAACGAGGGACAAGTTATAGAATACCCCTCCTCAGTATTCATATTGCCAAATTATGTCATTTGATTTTTTCTTGAAGATATTTAAATCTATAATTCAATACCCGCTCTAATAGAAATTAAAAGTTCAATGGAGGGTGTTAAATCTCATTGAATTTCCCACAGTACACCAAGATACGGGAAGCGGAGTTATTTAGGGTTTTAAAAATTTTCTTTAACACAAAAAATCTTTTTGATATATTTAAAGAAATTAAATCACCTAATGAGGAAGCTAATAATTGTAATAACAATCATAATTATGATGTTAATTTAATCGAATCAATCTACTACCAACCATAATATTCTCAACATGAATTTTTAAAGAAAAATAAATTCACAAAAAATTAAAATGTAAAAGTAAAAGTGTATAAAAGAAAAGTTGAACGAGCGCACCATAATTTTATAATGTTTTGGTCAACCTTGACCTTCATCCACTCCCTGGATTCCTCTTCTCCGTGTATTGCACTAAAAACTATAGTGTCTCTCCTTTAGCCCCCACAACAATGCGCAAAAGCCCTAACAATCTTTTTGTAATCCTTGTACGATAGAGAACCTTATCTCATTTTTCACCCTCCTAGTGAAGGAATATAATTGAGCACTCCTTTTTCACCCTCCTAGTAAAGATAGAGAATCTCAACCCATTTCTTCACCCTCTTAGTGAAGGTAGAGAACATCGACTCATTTTTCACCCTCCAGTTGAAGGTAAAGAACCTAGCACTCTTTTTTCACCCTCCTAGTAAAGGTAGAGAATCTGGATGATCTTTGGCCTTGAAGTTAGCCACCAAATAAACCAAATAAGACACATGGGGTAAACAAGGTTGAAGCTTTCCTAAAGCAACCATGAAGAATCCCCTCACACTCCTCCCTCATTCAGAACCTTTCTTTTCTCCTTCCCAAAGCTCTCTCCAAGATCTCTCTAAAAGTTCTCTCTCTCTCTCTCTAGAAAACACAATAGCCAAAGACTCTCAAAGATACTCTTAAAAAAGAGTTTAAATATGGCTTTAAAAAAACCATAATATTTCAATTTGGCCATTATTGTTCATACAGTATGATCAAGGATTATACAGTATGATTTTTTCAAAAATTTGGATTTATTTAATATGATGGAAAAAACATGGGATTAACTTTTCAATTTTTGTTTATTGATCATACTTTATAGTATGAAGATAGTATGGTATGATAAGTTCAACTTTCTTTTGTACATACAGGATGATCATTGAGACGATTGGGAATTATCTCTCATAATCGTCTAGTATGATTTACATCGTACTATATGTTTAGTTCAAAAGTCAATGTTTTGTCCAGTATGATTGAAATTATATCGTAAGATTAGTTCAAAAATCAAGGTTTTGTCTATAACGATATCTGGGATGATCAGATTTCATCTATGTCAATCATCTAGTACAATTTGTATCATATAATATGATTTAACATATTTATTAAACTTTGATTTGATTGACTAATCATAGAGATTATTTAAGTAAGTTTTAAAATATCGTACAGTATAATATGGATCGTACAATACTATCAGTTAAAAGAAACAAAAAATTAAAAACTTACTTAAACCATTTCGTGGCTACAGTTTATGTATTAAACTATTTGTATAATATGATTTGGATTGTATGGTACAATTTGTTTAAATTTACTAATTAAAAATAGCCAATTTAAATCAATTTAATAACAACTGATCGTAAATTATGATTAGGAGTGTATGGTGTAATTAGTTCAAAAATTTTAAAAACTTTCTTTCTCACTCTCCTGTGAGTGTATGCATGGTCACCAAATTTAGCATCCACCTTAAACAAGACTTTGACTCAAGAAATATATAAAATAAATAAATAGAAAATATTGACTCTTGAAAAATATATACCTATTTTACCCAGTCTTGAGTTGATTAATTTGTGCAGTGTATGATGGACCTGAAATATCAGTGCACGAAAATAAATATCCAATAATAATAACAATATAAAACATGCATGGTAGACAAACCAAAAAAGTTTGTTAACTTCAAAATTACATGACTGGAATCCAGATTTACAACATTAGCTCTTCAAAAAAAAAAAAAATTAAGAACATGGATTTAGCATATAGCATATACCTAACAAAAGAGGATGTGATCAAGGTTGGCAAAATTGGACCAGACAATGAGCCGAAAAAAGAAGATGATCAAGATTTAATGGTTTGATATGGGTCAAATTGGGGTCAAATCGGATGATGAAATAAATAATAATTTTTATTTAAATATAACATAATTTATATATATTATGCAATCGTTTAAAAATGTGACTAAAATTAAACAAAATAAATGATCATAAAAAATAAACATGATATTAATTCCATTATTATAAATAAGGGATTTAACTACTTAAAATTAAAGATCGAAATCCTACAAAATGAAAGAAGCATGGTCTAGTTCAGTACCCGAATGAAATGAGAATACGTATCAAGTGCAACGTAGTATCTGTAAAGGTCCTTGATTGCCATTTGTGTGATCTATGACATCACAAGTAAATTTGTGGCATCATAACAAATGTTTAAAACTTAGAAAAATTATTTGATCCAATATCTATCTATAGTCATAACTAGCAGAAATATTGCATGTTGCAGATCACTCTTTTTACTCAAAAATTAATATAAATATTATATATTAAAACTCTTAAATAAATATTAAAGAATTGGATGAAATATTACTTGCAGCATTCTCCCATTGCTCCATTATTCCATATGAGCTACTATCATGAGCAAAAGCAAAAAAACTATATAAGCTACACAAAACAAAACATCACAAGTGATGTGTGTCTAAATCATACAACATGAATGAAAAGCTATCTTTGATTTCATGTATACACTATACAAAATAAAACATCTTTTTTTAACAGTTTTTCATTAATTTTTATAATTTGAATAATATTTATATTTTTAATTGATAATATTTATTTTTTATTTTTTATCCATTTATTTTATATATTTGATTATATTTTATAAACAATTATATTTTATAATATGAATAATATTTATTTTTTTATTTTACACACAATAATTATTAATATATTACACTTTTTTTAATAATATTTTTACTTTTATTCGATTTAAATTTATTATATAATTATAAATTATAAAAATACTTAATAAAATTAATTTTTATTTTGAGTTTTTTTATAATTTATATTTAAATATATTGTAAAACATTAATTATTGCTAATTTTATATTATATTTCATTATTATTTTAATTTTATTCATAATTTTTATATAATACTTCAATTTATTATTTATTATGATATCGATTCATCCCCGGTTCCCCGGTTGAACCGTAAACTCTCTCCTCCCGGTTCGTTGTCCACATCCATTTTTCCACCTTGCAAGTTTCCACAAACTAAGCCATTTCAAAAGTGGATTTCTGTACCTTCCAGTATTCTGAAAAAAAAAAGGGCAAATTTGAATTAAACTTAACAGAATTAAACTTCAAAGCTCCCCATTATTGGTCTTGCTCCCTTTCTATTATCGCGCTCTTGTCAACAATCTTACTTGAACAATATAAAAGAATAAAAGAATCAACAACTGTGGAAAAAAGATAGATTTGTCTATTCTAGTGATTCACAGTGGAAAACTGGAAAAAGCGACATTGGAAAAGAATGTTATTTCATCCACATTCCATGTTCCATTAAAGCATATAACATCACATTTGTAACACACTTATGCATTTTAAAATGGACGAAGTATAGAATGGAGGAGTTATATGGCTTGTGCATAGGCATGAGGAGGAGCTTGCTGACAGGTGTGACGAAATGTGGCTTCTTAGGAGCACGACCACCGGACGACTGAAGAGGAATCAACAATTCATGATTACAAGCCTACAGCTGGCTATACGAGAACAACCAAAGGACGATCCGACCTGGGGAGGGCAATGAAGGAAACTTAAGTAGAAACTACAAGCAGCTTTGGGTTGTCAACAAATCTTGAAGTTTCATTCAGCCCATTGTTTTGCAATCGAAAGCTCCATTTACTCTGTTTTTGAACCAGTCAGTTTTTTCAAATAGTCGTTCGCAGTTTTTTATAGTTTAACAAGCAGTTTGTTCCATTTTTTTCCGATCAGATGCTAGTCCGATTTTTCAGTGTTAGACAGAGTGGTTAGTCGCCGTCTCCTGATTCAACTGGTTGACCGAGCTGGTCTGATCCAACTTTTAATAATCATGGATGTGATTGAACTTTTAATATAGGGAAAAATTTCTCAAGATGTCTATATCATTTTCTTTTCTAATTTTAATCAAGCAACTTACAAAATTTTGTTTGATTTTTATACAATATAGTCATGGTCAAAATAAATTTAAAGGTTTTATTGATCAATATATCATGCTATTATGGCCCTTTCTTTAAAAAACTTTTAGGGGTATATAAATTTTTAACAGACTTTGATTAAAATTAAGCACATTGATAATTTTTAATTAACTCAACTAGAAACTAATCTAACTTCGAGTTCGGCAACAAAATTAATAATATTTTATTTTATTTTTCTTTCAAGAAGTTATTATTATATTATATAGTATAATTATTAATATATATAATTATATATATGATTATTAAGGATCTATATAATATATATATATATATATATATATATGATGATAAATTTTAAAGTTAACTAATTTTGTATCTAACTGTTTGAATGAAGGATCTTAGAACTACAGATAATAGAGAATAACACTATCAACACCATAATTTTTACAATGAAATCCGAGAAAGAAAAAAATAATGGGATTTGGCACAAATGAAATCATAATCATCATATAAATGAAATTAATAGATGTTTGCTCTCTTCAACTGAAAAAAAGGGGATTACAAAACAATGAACTCAAGCTTAGTACCTTTTAATTATGGTAAGCTTATTACAAAAAAGTTGAGAGTAATGATCAATTGTCAGATGTTGTTAATCGAGCATTGCTAGTAGAGTAATAGTAGTTGAAGTACAGCAATTTGGGCAACTGTGGTCGCATGATGATAAATGAACTATAATAGTCATGTAATGCTAGTCATTACATCGGCAATCGGCTGAAGATTAAACCAACAATAAACTGTCAGCTTATGGTTGTTATTGGACTATGATCATTAACGTCAAAAAGTCGCAGTTAGAGCCGACTAGAGCTCTTCAAATCTTTAAGTTCTCACTAATATCAAGTTAAACTCTTTTCATGTAGAATTTATAGTCCCATTTAATTAAAACCTCAAATACTCTCGATCAAAATGACCTATAGAAATGTTCTTTTTAACTTTAGGTGCTTTAAATTAAGGACTCAACAATTAAGTGATCATGGCTTGTTGTATTCCTCTCACGGAGATACTTCTTAGTTGTAAACACACAAAAAATTGTTAAAAAATCAGACAGTCTAGATCGAATGAATCCTGAACCAGACTAGTTGGAACGTCTGGGAATAACTATCAAAATGGCTTTTAACCTTCAGGACCGACGATTAACCGCCTTAAAAACCAATGATGTCTAATCGTTAATTGGCAAATCGTGCCAATTTTCAAAAATTAAGTTCGGCTCATATTTAAGTAACAAAATAATTTAATAAAATTATTATTAAATATTTTACTTAAATAAATTAATTTAATTTATTTACTTTAGTTAAATAAGCATCAATTTGGTTTATCAAATGACGCTCCGCATACCATGTGACTTCTTTTCTCATTAAATTTAAAAAGTTATATTTTAGATAAAAATAATACTAACCATAAGTGTCTAGATGATGTAGACTAAAAAAATTAGAAATAAGTTCTCAAAAGTTCACTATATAGACACTAACATTTATTTACATATATTTTTAATTCAAATTAAATAATGCAAATAGTATTTAAATTTTTATCTATTATTTTTTTTAATTTTAATTATATTATATAAAAAATTAAATTTATTTTAAATTTTATCTATTGTTTAATAATAAAATTTAATTATTAACATGAATGTAATACATATAATTTTTAATATAAATTTGCTACCAACTTTTAATAGGTATATTAAATTGGTCTAAACATATAATTATAAATTAAAAACTATTATCATGATATTAAATTTAAAAAATATATGTAAACTAACTTTAATAATTAAATATGAATTATATTTAATTTATAAAAGTGGTGGAATTTAGAACCTCCAACTTATTCTTAATTTTGGAATATATTTATATGCAGGATATGGAAATGGGTTTGAAATTTAAGTTTAACTTAAGATTGTCATAATAATTATATTAATTTTATTAATCTTTAATAAATTAAACATCTTTTTCTTTACCATTTTGTTTTGTCCGCTATCCAATTTTTCGCAACGTTTGAAAAATGGTGGTCATTTAATGTGTCTAATTAATATCCAAAACTTTTAACTATATACTTTCCAAATGATTTGCTTTGGTTTTCATGAGGACTCTTATGAGATTATTTTTTATGTGGAGTGGAAAATTCTTCTTCATGAGACATTCAATTTGATTATAAGTCTTTGTAGAACTGAACTTGAATGATCCTCGGAGTTTAAAATTTGAGCATTTTTCAATTTTCAATTGGAAAATTTTTTCTAGTAAATTTGTAGAGAATGCAATTGTCTATTTTTGAATGTTATCTACTGAGAAATTGGCCTTCATAAATGTATATGCCGCATATATATCATTTGAAGCTAATCGGATCTTTGTGTACTAATATAATGGTGGAAGCTAGTCGAGTCCTATAAATAATTATCAAAAAGTTGATTAATTAAATTTCATTTCCAATATTGAATTTAGAAAGATAAACAAGATTTAATTTAACTTAAATTTGATTTATTTTAAATATAAGGAACGCAAACTAGATAAAAAGTAGGAAAAAAATATATTTATTTAATACTCAACAAAATTGTCTTGATCTGAACGAGATCTGAGGCATATTCAAATTGGACAACTTTCACAATTCAATTGGAATCATTGGAATTCCAATTTCAGGCGAAACTTATGTTTAGATAACTAAACATCTCAAAGAAACAACCTAACGACACCAGAAATCGTCCAGGCCCGAGCCCCCAAGTGGGTCGCAAATCGGGAGCCCAAACCACAATCGAAAGGATTCTTATTTAAAAAGCACCATTATTTGAATGACAAATGATATCAAAATATGGGGCATGCTTATAGTCAAATTGGAGCGGCTCGCATGAGATGATCCAACGAGCCCCAAGATCACTGAATTCTAACATTGTTAAGTTTACTTAAACATTTGAAAACTCTCTATGATCGAGGGATCAATGCGAGCCATCCAATGGAAGCACTCCGGACTAGAAGCTCGGATTCTTCTCTATATTTACGGGTTGTCCCTCATGAAAATCTATATTAGACGCCCCACTTTCACATGAAGGGGAACGTTTGGCTAGAATTGGAGTGAGCTCTAAGCTTCAAAGTGCTCCAGCAGCACCGCAAAGGCCGCCGGACAACTAAACAACCAACCACCGAATCTAACCAACCGGCACGACTGCCGTCGGAAATTCAGCTTGACCCTCGTCGGACCACCTCTCACCTCCGACTTTAAGCCACGACCTCGGTGCGGGCCACCCCTGAACTTCAGTTCGACCGTGCCATCGGACCACCGCCTTGCTGCTGATTGTCGTCGGGCTTAAGCCTGAACCATTGTTACCAACCGCGCCCGCAGCCTACAACCACCAAGCTTTCCGTCGTCCCCTGATTGTCCGCCAAAATCAGCCTGAACCATCGTAGACCTCCAACCTTGCATCAACTCTGCCGGACTTCACCCTGACTTGTTGAACACGCGGCCGACTACAACCAGCTATCAGACTTTCCATCTAGTCACCGACCATTGCCTGACTTCCACCCAACCATGGGCCGTCGCTAGACTTCGCCCGACGATGCGTTGGATCCTCAGCCTTACTTCCGACCCAGCAGAATTCACTGACCTTCGTCAGGCCATCCCGACGATGCTGACCGTCCATTAGATTTCCAAACCTGGCCCACGGACCGCTGCCGGACTTCAACCCACCTTCATTCGGACCATCGCCCATACTTATCAAACGCGCGTTGAACTTCCGCCTAGCCCTCTGCAATCAACCATAATTTAGAGCCTTGACCATCATCGGATCACGCACCTTGCCATTGATCACCCGGACTTCAGCCCAACCCATACGTCGAATCCACACATTTATTGCCGATCACCGGCCGGACTTTAGACCTAACCGTTGTTTGGACCACCGCTTAAGGCAGACGACCATGCCAAACTTCATCCGACCACAGACCATCGTCGGAATTCAGCCCAACCATGTCGGAACACCACATGACACCAGAATTCTACCGGCCCCCACCAGACGACCCTAAGTTCTGCTAGACCACCACCAACAACCAGAGTTAGTGCCAAACCACCAGCTGACGTAGGAGTTTCATTGGATCCAACTAGCCTGACCTTCCATCACTATATAATAGTCTTTCTGACCTCCTTTCACCTACTACGGTCCCTAATATTTTGACGCTCCATCGTCAAACAACGATCTTTCTGTCCACTGTCTCTTTACCGATTATGTCCTTACCAACCTTCGTCACATACTATAGTGCTTCTACTCCATTTGCCAAGATAACGGTCATTTTGACCCCTATCTCCTACCGACTACGGTCATTCGACCTTCCATCTCCTACTACAGTCCTCACGACATCCATCGCCAGACAACCTTCTTTTCTGACCACTGTCTCTCACCGACTAACAGTCCTTAATGACTTCCCTTATCAGAATAACAATCTTCCTTATCACTGGTCTTCTCGTTGACTTACTGGGTTCTTTCGACCTCCCTCGCCAGACAACGGTCCTTCCGACCAATGTCCCCACTACACAGAAAAACAGCTTATTTCTGGCAAAATTTTCGGCGGAAGTAAATTCGTCACTAAATTCCGGCGGCGTTTCCGGCGGATTACCGACGAAAACATTTTCCGTTAGATTTTCGATGGAATTTTTGAATTGGTTTTTCCAGGCATAATATTTCCGACGGAATTCTGAAAAAAAAAAAAGACTATAATAAATTTAATATCTAATTATTTTATTAAATTAAGTTAAAAAATTATAAATTATTATCAAAAATATTTTAATTGATTTATTAAATTAAAATTAATTAATAATAATTAATACTTTAGTATTAAATTAAAATATTATTAACTAATAATTACTTATCAAAAGTAAAATTATATTAAGGGTTGTTAAAATAAATTTATTAAATTAGATTACATTAATTAATTTGATTAAACAGGTATACGGCTTTTGTTTAAATTGAATTAAAGAACCAAATGTAAGATATTTGAATAAGTGGCATAGTGGTTGGGGCCTCAATGAAGGTTTGGCGAGGGTTCGAATCCTGCCTATGCCAGGTCGTGTTGCGCGGGTTCGCTAGTCACGGGCGAGGCAGTCATTTGACTGTCGTGGGCGGGTTTCTGGAGCGTCTTTGATTTGGCGGGTCTGGTGCAGCCCGTGAGTGAGTTGCTCGGGCTGCCGGATGGCTGATCCGATAGTTTCTTTTTATTTTTTTTTTTTATTTTTTAAATTCCGGCGCAAAATAGTCAGCCGGAAATTGTACCGGCGAAATTATTCCGCCGGAAATATTTCCAGCGGCCTATTTTACCGCCGGAACTGCTTTTCCGACGAGCGTTTTACCGTCAGAAAAAAAATCCGTCGGAAATCCGTTGAAATGCTAATTTTCGACAGATTTTTGGCATTTTCCTATGGATTTTGGCCGCCGGTAAGACACGAATTTCCTGTAGTTACAAAACTTTGATCTTTCTGCGTCGCCTGTCGACTATGGTTCTGCTGACTCAACAAGCATGTCAAATCCTAATTCTTCAAATTTCTCACCATGTAATATGATGTACATTTGCTACATCAACCCAAGGCCTTCCCCCAAAGGAAGGGCCTCATTTGTAATCAACTGCAAGTAATAGTGGATTCATTCAAACTGATCCAGGCCCCGTGGTCTTTCTCCATTTTCAGTGGTTTTCCACGTAAAGACTTTAGTGTCTCTTATGAACGATACACCTCTTCTTTTATCTGCTTTGTGTTGGATCTTCGTACAAAGTTAAAGACATGAAATTTTATAATCCTCTACATCCGGAATATTACAGGACACAACATTATTATTATTATTTAATAAAATAAATATAATCTTTATCTAAATTATATTCGAATTAAATAAACTTTCAACATGAATTTTTATGTTGACAAATAGTATTTTTTAAATTAATCATTATTTTTAGTTTGAAAAAAGATTAATTAAAGTTAGTTATTGTGCTGTCTACTAAATCTTTAGATCACATCAATAGTCTGCAGAAAAAAAGTGATAGAATGAATAGCTATTTTGCTTTTCCTAGCTTTTTAAAGTAATTTTAATAGTAAAAATTTAATTTTATACTACAAACCTGCTTTATGAACCACTAAAAAAATCATTCCAAACGAAGCCTTATGTCTTGTTTGGGAAAACTTTCTTCTCTTTCTAAACGTTTTGTTTGATAAAAAAAATTATAGCTAAAAATGTATGTATTATGAAGCATTAAGAAAATTGACTCAAACCAAATCTTATTTTTTTCTCTAAAAATTAAGTTAAAACTATCCTAACATAAATATATAAAAATTATTTAAAATTATTAATAATATTCTAAAAATATTGTTGGCAACATAATATTTATTTATGAAAATTGAAAATAATTTTTTATTACTACCAACACTAAAGCAATTAGAAATTTTTTATTATTAACTCTTTTTTTATTTTCATATAAATTTTTGAAAAATGATAAAAAAGAATTATAACAAAAAACAATGTTGATACTTGTCCTGAAAATAAAATTATATAAAAAATTCTCAAATAATTTATAATGAGTTCATTATGTTGATTAAAGTTTTGAATAAAGAAAAAAAAAAATGATATATCTTATTTATGAGAATAAGATATTATATTTGAATAAAATATTCATAAATAAATTTATTTGAATATGATAGCTATAAAGAAAAAAAGCTGTTATACGATTTTTTTGGTTTGTTTTAAAAATAATTTTTAAGAAGTTTCTTCTCCACAAGAGCTCCACAACTTTAAGCTTATATGTTAATGCTTTACACCTAATAATGGTTGAAATTTGTAATTAGATTGAGGGGCTTAGTGTACTGTGAGGCTGACAAGATATTCATTTATTTATATATATATCGTGTCATCTTAGAAACTTGTTGCATAAGAGAATATATATATATATATATATATATATATATATATATATATATATATATATATTAAAAAACTAATTTCCTTAAGATATAAGATTATTATTTTTCAAGACAATAGCTTTCACATTATTTATATTAAAAAAATACAATCTTGATTATTGTCATGTAAGAAAAATAAATGTCTTGCAGCCCTCTAAAATTATTTAATATTTTATTCCTTTATAAAAAAATTATAAGAGTAGCTTAATTAATCAAAATTTTCGTTAAAAATAATGCATGTTTACATATCCTACAACTGTTGATATGTTGCAACCACTTATAGTTATAGATCTAATGTTATGTTAAAATAATAAAAAATCATTAAGAATTTTATACAAATTCCCCTCACTTCATGTTTATGACGCTACAACTTTCACTATGATGAGTTCAATGAAATTTTTAAAGAGAAATTCACTAACATTTCACCATTTCTAGAATTTTTTTTTAATGTCTATAATAAGAAAAGTTTAACAAAATCTCATTTGTGAGATTTACCATACATATGTTAAAACTCATGAAAAGCAATATTTATTGGATTTAAATGTTTATAGTCTATCTATAGGTTACAAAGTCATAAATTTTGAATCGTAATTTAATTAGACATTTCATTGCTGAATTACTATTGTAAATCTTCATCCTCAGCAGAAGCATCAATGACAATGACAATCTTATCTTATTAGTCTAAATTAACACCAACAAGAAATTGGAGACGAAAAAATTTCAGACGAATATAGTAAGATCTTCAAAAGATGAGTGATTTTGTTAAGTACATCAAAACTAAAGAACATAAAAGAAATTTGCCACTTCGCAGTAACTCCATCAGTACAAACAGAAGCGATGTTTCCTATTATCAGATGAATACTGCTACATGAAAATAAAGTACAACAGAAACTGCATAAAGCACGCTAAAAAGGAATTTATTTAAACACATTCCTCCTCGACTACGTTTCGGCCTATGGAAAAAAACCATAAACAAAATCTAGTTGGAAAGACAAGGATTCTTCACCATCTTCACATTTACACAACACTATTATAAAAAAGAAACATATTTCAGCTAAAACTGGAACCTGCTCGGCCTGGCCTTCGTCATCCTTGCCTCTCCATAAGCCTCATCATTGTCCATCCGCTTGTTGTTCCTGAATGCAGCACATGCAACAACATACACAAACACAAGGATAATAAGGATCACAATGTTGATTATTGAGACCTTCCTCCAACTGTGTTTCAGGGTTGCTAAGAGACCAGCCTTGCACGAGTCACACTGGTAGCACAGCCGTTGCTGGTCATTGCTCCATCGAGTACAATCGATGTCATTCACCACCATCCCAGTGCCAGGGTTCCACACCGTCTCATTCACATAGTTATACTCACAAGATGTAGGTGGTTTGCAACAACCAGACTGCAATAAGAAGTTTCTTTAGAATTGAGTGAAGCAACTTCAATCATCGAAACCAAATTATGCACAAAGAACATTAGCAATTCACCATAGTTAAATTTAGCTTGGTTGAGGATCCAATTGTAAGGTTTGTAAGAAAATGCACGAACGCTTAAGGTACACGATTCAGTTTGGTTTTGAATACCTTATTTTCATTTCCAATCAAATAAAGCAAATACCTTTGAGGAGTTGTGTTGTGAAACTTTTTTTTAGTCTTGTGAAACTTAAATCTTACCCCACAAAGAAAAAGAACTAGGTAGGTTTAGTCATGAGTTGTTTTATTTGTAATAAAATAAAGCATACACGTTTGAGTTGTATCCAATATTTTTGTATTATTTCATTAAATACATAAGAGAATTTTATTATAATTTTTGTCTGATCTAGTTTAATTTTTATAAAGAGAGAGAGATTGTTTATGTAAGAATCAGAAAATTAGCATTGTAATTCTTCACAATCAAATAATAATGAAATATGAAACAACAATAAATAAAACATTGCCTTTTATTAGGTGAACTCATATAAGATTCTTTATACTTTTATGTGTTGATTTTCTTTTATATTTTCTATTCCTTTGCAGTCTCAGAAATTGAGATAGGTTCGCACTATTTCCAACATGGGTTATCTTCCTTACAAACCAAAACAATAGACAAATAAAAAAGCATGTCATAAAGTACCTTTCAAAGCTCACTTATGGCATGATCTACTGCAAATTTTAAAATCATATCTCTATTTTTTTTTTAATGCAAGGTAATCAACTTTTTATATGTTGATCCAAAAGTAGGCAAGGATATTACAATGGATGGAATTCCTAGAGATTTGACTGTTCAGGTAAAAGCAGAAGAGAGACCCTGAAAAGTAACTAAAAAAAGAGTACTAATTTTACATTTAGAAATTAATAGTGGAAGAAAAAATGCATCTATAATAGTTTTATAATCATTGATAATAACTACCATATTATCAGGAATCAAATACTGACGAATTGGTTCCCAGTATATGCTTTTACATCTCTTTCCTGCAAAAGAGATAAGAGCCACATAATATTGTGGCACATGAGCAACAGTAAGGATATAGGAAAAAGCAAGGTCCTCCACTTTACTTCCCCAAGTATCGCTAGGTATATGCAGTGCAGAAGTGGAAGGAATCCGGTGAGAGCTCAGTCTGCTAGAAAAGATGGACACTACCTAGGTCCAGGACCCAAAGAGCCGATACTGATGCAATTAATATGAAACATTAACTGAAAGCAATTGAATTTAACTTAAGATGAGTGCAATATAAATTTTAATTGATTTCCCATGTTACACTCATTTCGAAGTAAATCCAGTAACTTTAGGACCCATCCAGACCATAATTTAATTTCCTAATTTCTTTTCTATTTTATATGTTTATGTGTGATGTTATAGATTAAATTTGGCTCGTACATGAAAGCTTATAACTATATTGGCATGTTAATCACAATGACCAATTTGACCTAGTCTATTTCAGCAAACAAAATATCTCCCTTATTTTATAAGATAGCGATCCACAATGATAACCGGCTGACTAAAAAAACTTGATGTCTTTATGCTTTCGCAAGATCTCCCTATTTTTGGAAAGAAAATGGACCGGCATATTTTAATCTTTTCTTTCTAGCAAAATGGGTCCTAATGTAATTGGATTTAATTTGGGACGAGTTCAATATAATTTTTATTGATTATCCATCTATTACATTCATATCAAAATAAATCAAATGGCTTAAAAATCCAGATTTACTAAATTTTAGTCAAAATATTCTTACACAACTAAATTTCTCTATTTTTATAGGATAATGATTTGCATGGATAGCCATCAAATAACACTTGTAATATATTCAGACGTTTGCAAGAGAGTTCTCTAACTATTTTCCATGGGCAAGTGTGCTCTTAAATAATATAAAAGAGACAATATTGGCAAAGTGATTTGGTTGGATAAAATTTGGCAACTTCACCTCTTTAATTATCACCCCTCTCTAATTATCATGATAATTGGAGAGAATCCAAATACCATATCCTAAATAAGAGTGGCAAAAATTATTCTTCCATTTTTCCTTAATCATAGAACTAATGTGGCCCTCTTGTAGCCATCTTGCTTTGTTGTTGGTAGAAAAAAAGAGGAGAAGAGCCTGGAGTTATCTTTATTTTCCTTTTTTTTTCTTTTTTTTTCCTTTCCTGTTTTCTTCCCCATCATTCCTGCTCATAACGGATGGCCTTTTGGCTTGACTTTTGAAATTAATAGAAAATCTACAAAAGCCATGGCTTTGCTTCTTTCCACTTGTTCCATAATTCTAGTTTCGTTCGTCCTAATCTTTAATAAACAGTTAACTAAGTTATGATATTTTCTGTGAGCTTAGTTTGAGTAAATTTTTTGCGCTAATGATTATTACTGTGATAAATATTAATCATTTTTAATTCTAAAAACAATACTAATACTAATAATCACAATAATAATAAATAGCATAAGCATTTTTTTGAGCCAAGCTCTTAGAAAAATCTCTCAACTGAGAGAGCGACCAGTGCAATTATTTTTTGCTCGTCTCTTTTGTTGTTAAAGATGCAGCTGTACGAGCCTATAGAGAAGATCTGTTCAAGTAAGGTCGTAGCGACCAGTGCAACTATGTTTTAACGTGAAGATCTAAGTTTGATTTCACATCAAATAATTGAAAAAATGATGTAAAAAAAAAATTATTGGTTGTGGAATGCACACGTGTCCGCAAAATTGTAAATGAAGCCAGTCAAAAACGTAGGAAAAACACAGTCCACTTGGCAAATTTTAAGTGGATATCCTGACTTTTTTTTAGATATGGTGTCACGACCTAATATTGTAGGTAGATAAGCCCAAGATATTTTTTTTTTTAATATTGATTAACAGTCAATTTCTTGCATCAGCTAACTTCCTATCTGATTAAACGCACTGAAGACAAAGGATAAGACAAAGGGCTTCACTTCACCACAAAAATATGAATTCAAGTAAAAGAGACCAGCAAACATGGAAAGCAATTGCTCTCCTTGCTTGACCTAACTCAAAACGAATAGAAGACCTATTCACAAAAGTCCCAAACAAAGATCAAAGACAAATATTCATAAGAAATCAAACCAAAATCAACGGATTTTATCCATAAAAAAAAAAAAATTAAAAAAAATCCAAATCTAACCTCTAATTCCAAAGCTTTAGGAAGGAAAATGGACCAAGTAACTAACCTCAATCGGGGAAAGATGGCGCTGATAGAACATAGAAGCGGGCTCAGGAAAAATCGCCCCCGTCGCTGTATCTCGAACATTTCGGCGCATTCCAGAGCAAACATGTGAATCTCGAAGGCAAGAACTAATCTTCGACCAGTACTTAGGATCACTCACCCGGTTCTTAAGCCACCCAGAGTAATCCGAGAGCTGGTACTCTAAAAAAGCCCGGTTGATAATCACCTGACCGTGACCTTGATCAGTGACTGCGAACGCGAAGACTATGAAGCCGATTAGGGCAACTAGGACAATGAACATAACGACGAGGTAAAGCTGGAGTAGCCAAGTCTGGCGATAGCAAGCGCCGACGAATCCCATTAGAGAGATCACCATGATGGTGATTCCGATGATGATGATCGGCCACTGGAGAAAACGAAGGCACTCAGTGCTGTTAGCACGACTGCTCAGCCAAATCCCGCCACCCAGAATCGGAATCGAGGCCAGGAAAGTTATGAAATTTACGGCTCCAATAAGATTATTAGGTCCCTTCATCGTCTCTTTCCCTGTTAGGTTTTTTTGCTGATTTCTTGTATTGGTAGTGAGAGGAGAGAGGGCTGGGTGAGTTAAAGAGGGATTTTGCTGATGGATAGACGGTCGGTGTGGCTATGGTCCCTGTGGAGGAGTGGAGACAAGTGTGGGAATAAAGAATGAAGTTATATGGAATGCTGCTAAGCTCTCTAACGGGAGTTCCTGTCTTTATTAGTTGGGCGGTGGGGCTCGTTAAGCGGGAATAGTTTCTTATTTTCGCTCGGGAAAATTTAATTGGAATTATAGTAAATATAAACAACAATCTTTTAGAGAGAAGGTGATTTTTCAAAAATCTGTTTCACGCTTTTTTAGGTTTGCTCCGATGGCGGCGGAAGGACGCCGGCCTCCGTCCGCTAGCGGTCCTTTTGATCGGCGTTCTACTGCTGGTGCTCTGTGTTCGACTCGTTCGACTTTGGTCTAGTCTCTGCCTACTTTTGGAGATGTAAGCTCCGGTTTGGACAAAATGGGAAGATGAAGTTTTGAGACGGGTAAGACTTTAATCATCAACGAAGGCAGTTTGTTAACTTCTAAAAAACCTATAGAAGTTATAGGTAAAGGAAAAAATGTATTGGCCGAAAGCTTGGTTCAAATTTCAAATAAATCTGGACCTCTCCCAGATTCTAGATTTGATTTGAAATCTAACAGTGATGCTTCTTCTTCGTTTGGCGCTAAGGTGGCTTTGAATGTACTAGGAGATGCTAAACTTGTGGCTGATGATTCCAAGTGGTTAGGCTCTAAATTTGTGGATTCTGTTGGAACTAGTTTGATGATGATTCATGTTTTAGAAAGTGATAAGTTGGATTTTAATCCCTGTTATTCTGTTGGTACTCCAAAACCTGAAGAGGTTCGTTCTGTTCAATCAGTGGCTGATCTGGAGAAGGTCCGTATTTATGAATCAGGAGATTTGGGTGAGTGCAATAAAGTTGATAATCGGTCAGCTGTTCCCAAACAACCTTCTAGCAATGTGTTGCAAAAATGCTTGGAGTAAAAGTCAAATATCAATGTCATGGATCTGGATTATGGTGATTGTTTTTCTGAGGATGGTTCTATGGTTAAGCTGAATTTACAAAACGAATTGGAAAATTTAAAAAGCTTCAAAATTCGTTGGTGATCAAAGTATTTGGAGAGAATCTTCCCTTTCATATGGTTATCATGGAGTTGAGGAGACAATGGTCTCAATTTGGTTGATTTTACCTGACAATGCTTGGAAAGGGGTGGGTTCTATGTGCATTTTATGAGCCAAAAACACGGGACTCATTTTTTTTCTAATGGACCATAGTATGTTAATGTACATATCATTAGATTGGATAGATTGTGCCATCCCTTTCTCCTACCTCTTTGAAGGGGCTATCGGCTCCTGTATTGATTAGAATGCCAAATCTCCCATTACAATGTTGGGATGAAATTAATGTATACATGATTGCTTCTATGGTTTGTACGCCGTATATGATTACTAGAAATATGTTTCAATGGGGGAGAAAGGAATTTGCAAGAATTTGTGTTCTTATCAAGTTGGATGGAAAGTTGCCATTGAGTGTTTGGGTGGTGGGAAGCTCAGGTAAATTTTTTCAGAGAATCGAATATGAAAGGATATCTAACTTCTGCTTCAATTGTGGTAAAAAAGGACACTTAAAGAAGAATTATATGGACAAATCTTTGGAGGTGAATCAGGCTTCTAATCCAAATACGGATAAAATAATAAGTCCAACTATGATGGGAAACTCAAGAGCATCTAATGGGATTGTATTTGATGGAGATGCTAATAAAGCTGGGTATGGACCATGGGTTCATGTTAATTATGGGAAGAGAATGTTTAAAAGTTTTGGTTTCAGAAAAACTGGGTCCCGTCCATTGAAAAAGGATGGTGGGAAGGGGGTTAAATCAATGAAGATTATTAGAATTGAAAGGGAACCTGAGTTTGTCAAGTTGCCTAATGGGAGTGGTGAATCAGATCCATTGCTGGGAGGAGTGCTATCTAAAGGTGCAAATCCAGATTTAGCTTTAATTAAGGATTGTCCTATGCATATGATTACTTCGAAAAAAGAAGGGGGTATGGTTTCTAATTCTTATATTCCTCCTGTTGATGATAACAAATTTAAAGTCTTAAATGATATGGTTGAGGAAGAGGAGATAGTCTGCACAGAGAAGGTTGCTATGTCGTCGCCTAGCATCTTTGTTGATAATAGAGGATTGGGTGATGGATCTATAAAGATGAAAATGGAGGTGATGAATGGTTATTTCAACTTCAAAGAAGGTGATTCTTCTAATGTCAAGAAGAAAGGTTGTAAACAACTTAAAGGATTGGGTCCTATAAAATTGGCTCGTAGGAGTAGAAGAGTGGATGGTGAACAAAATGATAAAGTGGTGATATCTTCCCCTCTTGGACAATGATGTAATCTATAGCTTTATGAAACTATAAAGAAGCTAGGAAAAGGAAAGATTCTCTATATCTTAAGGAGTTCGTGAAGGATCATGGTGTCTTTTTTTTAGGTTTGTTGGAGACCAAATTGTCTTTGATTGATAGAAGGGATGTTAATTTATTAATTGATGCAGATTGGGATTATTTCCAAGTTCCATCAGAAGGATTGTAAGGAGTCATTCTTATGTTATGGAAGTCTAGTATGGTTACTTTTAATGTTTTGGAATATTTTCCCCATTTGTAATTGGAGAGTTAGATGTTCTTAATAAAAGTAGATGGAGGATTTCATCTATATATGGGAATAAGGATGTTTATATAATGAGGTTCTTTGGGGAAAGCTAGAATTTTATTCTTCCAAAGACTTACCTATGGTGGTGGGGGAGACTTTAATTGTTTACTTTCTAAGGAGGACAAAAGGGGAGGGAAGAGATTTATTTTTTTCCCAAGGACCTAAAGAGATGAAGTCATTTTTGGCTAGTAATGATTTTCATGAGGTTGGGAGTGTTGGCCCAAAATTTACTTGGTGTAATAACAAGACTGGTGCTGATCAAATCTTAGAGAGTGATTGCAATTCCAAATTCTTTCAAGCATTTGCTAGTGCAAGGAGAAGTTTTGATTATATTTTTAAAATTAAAGATGAAAATAGCTCTTTGGTGGAGGATCAACATCAATTTGAGGATGTTCTTTTTCATTTCTTTACGGAGAAATGGAAAGAAAGGAGCTGTATAGTAAAGGTTGGCCTTCCCTGTTGCGGATCTATGGCTTATGATTTTGATGATAGAAAACATTCTTTTTTCTCTACAACTGCCTTATCTACTGACATTTCAGGTTCACACGATTGGACTGCAATTTGGAATTAACTCAAGATTGGGTAGACTAGGTCTGAGTCAGTTTGTACACTTTTTTCTTTCTTGAGTCTATTATATTTGGTGTGGCTCCTATTGCTTTGTAACTTGGAAGATTTTTTGATTGTTCCCTAGAGTTTACTATTTTTGGTAACATTGTCCGGGACGATATTTATATCGGCCTGGTCGATCAGTTCAAAAAGCAGAAACCCTAATTAGAGCATCCTCATTAAAGCAGCCTTCATTATGCAAAATACATCATCCTGGACGATTTTGTATCGGCCAGGACGATAAGATCAAAATAGAATGAATCTACCGCCATATCTATTTAGGAATTACTTATTTTTGGACATTGTCCAGGTGGATCGTCCAGGACTATAAAATATCGTCCAGGATGATCTAGGGCAATTTTTCCAAAATTTCTCTGGAATTTAAGGAAAGCAATTATGACTTGATTGCACGATCAAATCGTCCTGGACGATCGCAAAATCGTCCAGGTCGATACGCTGGACGATTGGACTCAGACAACTATTTTTTAGGGCGATGTTCAGGACGATATTCCATGATTTGTTCAGATCGTCCAGAAAGATATATTATCATCCTAGACGATATGAACAAACTTCTTCTGATCGTCTCAAATCATCCCGGCTGATTGGGCTTATTTTGCACTGATTGTACAGGATAATATTAGTATCATCCGGGACGATAATGTTGGCAACTTGCATTAATGAGCTCATTTTGAGATCTTTTATTTAAGCTATGACATGACACTTTGTAAGTGTCTTTGGCATCCATTGTAGCTTCGTTCTTTTGGGGAAAGCTTGAAACAGAGTGAGGAAAGGATGGAGTTTGAGAGAGGGAGAAGATCCTGTGAGGGGCTACTCAAGGGAGTGTGGAGGGGGTTCCACACGGTTGCTCTGGCAAGCTCGTACCTGAATACCATCAGATTCAAGGCTTGTCTCGAGGGAAGTTCACCAAATAAGAAGATCTCTTTGGTGTCAAAGGACCCGACGACTCCGCCGCACTGGGGAAAGTGGAAGTGATTTTGTAAGGGCTTCTCCGCCTGGCTGTGGGGGCTAAAGGAGAGACACTTAGTTTAGTGCAATACTTGGAGGGTGCCTCTAAGGAGTGGATGTAGGTCAAGGTTTGAACGAATCACTATAAATCTGGTGTGTTCTTTCCTTTATTACTTCCGCATTTAATTTCCACATTTGGTTTTCTTTGTGGTGACATTGGTTTTGATTTGTGTTTTGATTGAAAGAATTTTTTTTTTACCAATTCACCTCTCTCTCTTAATTAGCTTTGGGCCAGTTCATAGGGCCTAACATCCCTAACGAACTTTCATTCCCCGTGGAATTGTTTGGATGAAGATGAAATAAGGATATTGAATAAAGAGTTCTCATTAGAAGAAGTGAAGGTTGTGGTTAAACAGGCTGGCAATAATATTACTCTAGGCAATGATGGTATTTCCTACTCCTTTATCAAATCTTATTGGGGCATTATTAAAGAAGATTTCTATAAAGTTATTAATCAGTTCTTGTATATGGGGGACATGAGTTCTATTTGGAAAGAGACTTTAATTGTTTTGACCCCTAAGGCGAGTAATCCTATGGCTCCTTCAAATTGTAGGCCCATTAGCTTGTGCAATACAATTTACAAGGTGGTTTCCAATGTTCTTTTGAACAGATATTCTTCTATTACTCTTAAATTTATTTTTAAAGAGCAAGTGATGTTTCTGAAAGAGAGGTCAATGCTGAAACATGTTCTGATTGCTCAGGAGGTATTTCATAAATTCAAGTACTCTAAATCTTCCAAAGGATTTGTCTCATTCAAAATAGATATGAACCAAGCTTATGATTCTATGGGTTGGCATAGTTTGGTGAAAGCTTTGGAGTATTTTGGGTTCCCATCTAAGTTTTTTAAGCTGATTTTGGAATGTGTTCAAGAACCAATGTTCTCTTTATTGATTAATGGAAACCTTTCAAGTTGGATCAATGCTAGGAGTAGTTTCCATCAAGGTTGTCCTTTGTCACCTTTTTTATTTATTCTTTGATATTAACTTTTATGAAATGCTTTTATCCAAAAAGGTGATTTAATTGGAGTATGTGTGTGTTAAAATGGCCCAAGGATTTCTCGTTTGCTTTATGAAGATGACATTAATTTTTTCTCAGAAGCTAAAATGAAGGTAGTAAAGGAGATAAAAGGTATTTTAAAGGACTTCTATGGTTGGACAGGTCAAAAAGTAAATGTTAATAAATCTTGAATTATATTTGGCAAATCTGTAAAGAAAATGAAAAAGAAAGTTGTTTCTCATATTATGGGATTTAAATCGGTTAAGGAGTTCTATTACCTTGGAGTTAAAATTATTTTGAGGAGGCTTGTAGGAGCATATTTCCAGTTCATTATTGATATGGCCTTGAGGATGCTAAGTATTTGGGGAGGAAAGTTCATATCTTTAGCTAGGAAAATCACTTTTATTAAATCAGTTTTGCTTTCTTATCTTACATTTCACTGTACACATTCTCTGATCCCAAAAGGTGTTTTAGATGAGATTGATAAGTTGTGTAGAAGTTTTATTTGGAACAAAATGAATGGAAGATTGGGACTTCATTATGTAAATTGGAATGTAATGTGTAGGCCATTTAAATGGGGAGGTTGTGGCCTACATTCATGTTCAACCAAAATTGGGCCTTTGAGAGCTAATCATGCTTGGACGTATGTACAAGATAAAGATTCCTTACTGCATAAGGTTATTTTTTTGAAATATGGCTCTCTCTTTGAAGAGGGCACATCAAAGAAGGCTGGTTCAATTTCTTGGAAACTTATCACTGATGGAGGAAAATACCTAAAGCCAATACTTAGGTCGAGCATTATTAATGGTGAGTCTACTGATGTCTTCAAGGATACTTAGGTTTTTGATAAAAGTTTAAATAGATGGTTGACGTTTGTTGTGACTCAAGAATAAAGTTAATTTATGGTGGATAAGTTTGTTTCAGATGGTTGCTGAAATGAAGGTGAACTCAATAAGTTCTTTGGAATTGATCTTATGAAACTTATCTGTCAAATTCAAATTTTGCTAAAATTGGGTGAGGATAGAATGGAACTAATCATTCAAAAATCTAGAAAGTCTATTTCAACATTAGCATTTAAAGCATTGGTTCATGATAATTATCATGTTCAAATTTGGGAATGGATCAAAAAGGCTAAGCTTATCCCATGGGTGGTGGTATTATGGTGGAGAGTTTTCAATAATGCTATTCCTACATATTATTCTTTTCATATAGGAGAATGCAAAGTGAAAATGGTTGTCCTAGAAGCTGTAATGAGATTTAAAATATTGAATATGTTGTAATCAAATGTAAGAAGCTGTTAGAAGTTTTTTAACATCTAAATTAATGGGGCTTTGGGATTCCATTCTTTGTTTCTTTTGAAGACTGTTGTAAGTTTATGTCTTTACAGAATACTTTGTTAGTCAAATTGTATTATAATGTTATTTTCTTTTCATGGAAAGTGAGAAATAAGTTTATTTATGAAGGAAATGATGAAGGATCAATGGAAATTGTTGCTAATGTCGTGAGCTATACTACAATTCTTGCATCTAATGTTAGTTTTAACTCGGGTAAATGGGGTGCTAACCAGCTATTTATGTTGTTGGATAATCATTGGCATCCTTCTCCACCTGATTGGATCAAACTTAATGTTGACGCATTGTTACTACCGTCATATAAAGCTGGAATTGGTGGTGTATTCCGAACTACAAAGGCAGATTTCTTTTGGCATTTGGACATACTTATGTTCATTGGGATGCTTTTTGATTGGAGCTTCTAGTTATTCAATCTCTCAAGGATGTTATCAAAGATTGGATGTTCAATTATAAGGGGATTATCATTGAAGGTGACAATTCTAATATCATTAAGTTTCTTTTAGAATAGGTGGTCAGGAATGGATGATCTTAATTTTATCAAGGACTTCAATAATGTGATTTTTAATTATATAGATAGGAATTGTAATAAGTTAGTTATTTTATGTGCTAATTATGCTCTCTTTAGTTCTTTTATTTGTGAAGACATTAGTATGAATAAGGTTCCTCCTTTTATTAGTTTGTTAAAGAAGGATTCTAATGTTAATAGTTTGTAGTTTCTACTTTCTTATTTTTTTAGTGATTAATGCAGTTGGATGTATCTTAAAAGAAAACAACAACCATCTTTTAAAAGCAAAAAAGAAAAAAAATATATATCTCTCTTATTTTTTAATAGGACACAATGGAGAAAAAGGATTCATGTAGCCGACCCCACGTAGTGGGATAAAGGCTTGATGTTGTTGTTGTTGTTGTTGTTCTCTTATTTTTTAATGATGGAAGAATTTACTTTCATATTTGTTTTATTTATCATTTGGTTAATATTTTGAATCCTTAAATTTTATTATTATTAGAAATGAAGATGAGATTTTTTTTTTTTTCGATTGGGGGGGGGGGGTGGGGGTGTTGAAGTTTTTTTTTGCGATCAAAAAATAAAAAAACATACAGATTTCTAAAGCAACCTGAAAAAAACAAAATAATCCAAAATTCCATCATTATGTAGGAAGCAAAAATAACCAAAACACTAATCATGAAAGCCATGCAGCCTGCTATACTCGAGAAATTTCCAGGAGCCTTCCTGCAAAACCAATAGGAAAATTCGCCACTTGGTTTCTAAGGCAAGGACCATCCGATGGATGGAACAACCAAAAAACCATTTAGGAGATAACCATGAGAGAGCGAACCAACAAAAAGTCCCGAAATCTAAACAAAGGCCACCAAGGTTGCCAAAGCAAGCCAAGGCCTTCTAAGGGAGCACCCAAGAAGCAACCTCATCATTGTCCACTAAAACAATCTTCCCAACAAACAAAAAAGCTTTAGTAACAGAAATAGACACAAACAACAATCCAGTTCCAATATACAAAGAAATATGAGGAAGAAAACACAATGAAAATTAGCATATCTAACTCAAATATATTATAATTCTTCCAACAGCAAATTTTAGTTTTTATGGCCTTTCTAATTAAAACTAGAATAAAATTTAGAGAGGAGATAGAGCCAACATACCTTCTACCATTTCTTTCACGACAAGGAAATAAATAAAAGAACAAATAACCAAGTAGAAAGGAAAATTGTATCCATAAAGAGGTGGGAGTTACCATTGATATCATTGAAAACTTGAATAATGTTAGGTCTAAGATGAAAAATAGTAGCCCTATGGAATAGAGCTTTAAAATTGCTAAAAGAGAAATCACACTCGAAGAACAAGTTGGGAATTATTAATAGAGGTAGGAAAATTCTAGGGAATTAACTACTTGGCATCAAATTTTAATATAGAGACCCTAGCATTATAAGGGAAATTAACTAAGTGGTAAGAGGTTTGATCGACCAAGGAGCCACTAGGGCACTAGGAGTCCCATTACATAGAAATATTATTGCCATTACCCACCCTATAGGAAATATTATGCTTAATCAACTTGATAATCTTCACCAGACGGTTCTAATTGCTAGAGACATTCCCCGAAAAGGGCTTCCAAAAGGAAATAGTCATGAGGATTGAAAATAAAGTAAATAAATAAGTATGAATTAAAGAAGGGACAAAGGGAAGATCAAGACCACCATAAATTTTAGGTAAGAAAATCCTTTTCCAAGAAATAAGACATAATTGTTTATGTTGAATTCCCCATGGAAAAAAAAAAATAGCGTAGATCTTATCAATATATTTATAATAGGATTTAGGCAAGCTAGTGCCTCTAATCTAGCAAGCAATATAATTTCATATGTTGAATTTGACAAATTGAAGCCTACCAGTAAAAAACAAAAGCTTGGTCTTCCAACCATCCAACATAGAAGATATTTTTGCATTAAAGGGAGAAAATCAGCCACTCTAAGCTTCTTAGAGGAAATAGGGATCCCTAAATATTTAAAAAGACCATCCCAATGGTAAAATTAAAGATACATATAATGCTAGATGGGTTAATAGTAAACTCAAAGTAATAAATAGTACTTTTATCTTGATTAAATTTAAGATATGTGGCTTCTTCAAAAAGATGCAAAGTATTAACAAGGACCTGAGCATTTTTAGCAAAGGTAGTTCCAAAAACTAATAGATCATCAATATAAAGTAAGTGGGAGATAATAGCCCATCATGAAGAAGACCATGAAAAGTCATGGACATAATAATACAATCCATTAAGTTGAAAAAAGCATCCATAATAATATAAAAAAAAAGATAAGAGAAAGATGGAATGCCTTCCTGAGACCAGAAAGAGCTGAAAAAATAATGGAAGCCACCATTATAAATAATAGAGAAAAAAAAACATCATGAATACAAGCATGAATCCAAGTCATAAAGATTTTAGGGACCCCTTTCTGTAACTTCCTATATAGAAGCTAGCTTCTACAAACTTTATCAAAGGCTTTACAAATATCAATTTTAGCACATAAGAACTTAAAATTTCCTTGATTATTTAATTTAGAAAGGAATTCAGAGGTCAAAATAATATTTTCAGTGGCAATTCTTCTCTGAATAAACCTAGATTGAGTAGGCTGAATGATGGTAATAATTTATAAAAAGTCTATGAGAAGTCATTGATAAGTTTTAATTGATTATTAAGTGTATGAGAAGTAAGGTTATCATTAAGCTCAAGAAGGTAGTATTTTTGTTGTTTTTGGAGCTTAAAACCTTGAGGTAATTGAATGAGAGGAAGCTGAATTCTTAAATTTGATGCCCATTTTGATATTATTCAAAATATTATACCAGATAGAGATATAATCCCTTTGATAAGTCTTAAAAATACTATAAAAGAGAGCATTCCAGAATTCATGATACTTAAGAAAAAAAATTGAAACATGAACCTATGGTTAACAGAAAAATAAATATTAAAATCAATAAGTAGGAGGGAATGATCAGAACATAAAGGAGAATCATCCTTATAAAAAGGCAATGGAAACTTCTCAAGCCAAAGATCATTAACAAACACCCTGTCAAGCTTTATATGAATAAGATTATCCACCTGATGATTATACAAAGTACAAAATAAATAAGAGGAAGCTAAATTATGTAAATGATTTACAGAAATCATATTATTAAAAGATCAAAGTTTACATACAACCAAAGGATGACCACCAACTTTTGCATTAGGAAACCTATAATAGTAATAAGCTAAGCACCCACCAATATTAATAAGTTGTTTCCATTAAATTTCCCTCTCAAGAGAGGAGTTAAAAGCATAAATGATAGTAAAATAACTAAAAATATAATTATTATTCTAAATTTCACCATGAATGAATTGACTATGTATGCTTGTAGGAATGAAAATGGTGATTTAATCCTTATACAACTAGGGGAACCAAAATGAAAGTTATTATAGCTATTCTCCAATTAGACATGATGAGAGGTCATAAATGCCTGATTAGCCAAATTTGAATAACTAATTATTTACTTACAAAATTCAAATGAAATTAAGCTTATGCAAATGAGTAAATTTTTGCACATTAAGACTTTATTCAATCTATTAAATCCATGAACAATCCATAGAGTAATATTAAGGCTGGTTAGTAGGTTTTAGAGTTTTGTTTGAAACATTTTTGGCTTCTATAGATCTCATATTTATTGTCCCTTGCACCTATGTGGTAGAAATTGAAATAGATATTGCTGTTTGCAAATTCCTCTTTATCCAACAAATCAAATTTGTATAAAGTATGTAACCAGGTACCTTCTTAAACAACATTCAAAGGGGAAATAGAAGAAGAATGAAAGGAATATCTTGAAGGAGATTTATGATTAGGAATGACCCTAGAGACATTAAAAGAGGAAGAGGTAGACTAGTGATTACATATTCAATTTAAAGGAGTAGCCAAGTTTATATTAATAGGGTTTTAAATATGAAGATTTGGAGAAGCTTCCAATAAGTTACTATCAAGTTTTTCCAACAGAGAATCCAAACTTTTATTATGGTCCAAACTAGTATCCTTCTAACCAAGAACAACCGGATCAGTGGGAGTAGCCTTAAATCATCCTATTTCTCATAAATAGAAGAGAGGTTTATAACATTATCTATATGGGGTTTAGGTCGATATCTTATGACGTTAGGTTTTTTTCTAAGGCTTCTACCATGATTATGAGACACTTTAAGGGCATTTGAATCCATTTTGATATGAAAAAAGTTGGTAACATAAGCAAATGAACTACAAGATGCACATGAGCATGGTTTTCAGTTATAATGGACCATGAGAGATTGAGATTTACTAGCAACAAAAATGATAGTCTCATATAATAACTTAAACTTACTATCAACCTAAACATATATTCTAACAAATATAAGATGAGATTTTTCTAACGTGAGGTAGTTGACGGCCAAAGGGATACCAATCACACTAGTTATCTTAGATATCCCTTTAGGATTAAAAAATGATAGTGATAAGTCATGGATTTTTATCCATAGAGGAATATATGTAAATTATTCCCATTTAAGATAGAAAAGAAAAGACAACTTCTGTAAAATAAATGGTTTTCTAAAAAGAAACCATAGTCCATATGACCAAAGCATTTTATAATCCTCTAGCAAAGAAAATCATAAAAGAAAGAAAAAAACATTCAATAGAAAAACTAGTGTTAGATTATCTTTGAGCAACCATGATTTTTTCATAGCATAAAAAAGAGCCTCCTAGTAAGGCCTCTTTCTAATCAAGTAACCCACTAATGATAGTTTCCATTCAATAACACCCTCAACAATCTGCTCAATTGAGAAATGAACTATGGGATCTAATGAAAGGGTAGATTTAGGATATGATAGAGGGACTTAGGTAATAGGAAAGTCCACATGAGATTATTTTCTAAAAGATAGCAGTTAAGTGAAGAAAGTGTAGCATTAGGTTTGGGGTTTAAAGATATTTGAGAATGAGGGCTTGAGAGAAGCAAGGGGAAAACCCAGAATGGAAAGAGGGTTGTCTAACTCCATATTAAGGAGTCCAAAATAGTAGGGTCTATGATAGAGCCAGAGGAAAGGGAAGATAATGGAGAAGAGGTAGCAAGGAGGTGGCTAGGATTCAGGATTGCTCTTTAGCTTTAGTTATTTTTTCATTGGTGATAACAATCATGATGAGAGAATTATGAAGATAAAAACTTATGAGTTTAAAAGAAAACTAATTTAAAGCTAAATTTGGAAATAACTTTGCATAATCCTAGACAATAAAAAACATATTGTTTTTGAATAAATTGGGTTCAATTTTCTTGTTAAGAAAGCATGCTGCTTTTGAACAAAAATTTTGAGCTAGTTTTCTTTATGAGTCAAGCACAAACAAAGTAATGTTTAATCGTATTTACCTCATTAGTGGATATATAATTTTGGTTTTATTCTAAAAAATTTGTAGCAGTGTAGAGGGAGTAAATATCTTAGCTTTATATAAATATATAATACACACTGAAAGTTTGTTAAGGATGTTAAGCCCTTATGAACTAGCCCGAGACTAACCAAAAGGGGGGTGAATTGGTATTTTTTTTAAAAAAAAAATCTTACAATTAAAACAAAAAACTAAACCAAAATTCACTACAACGAAAATCAAAGTGCGAAAAATTAAATGCTGAAAAAGCAATTGTAAAGAACACATAGATTTAAAGTGGTTCGATCAACTCGACCTACATCAAATCCCCAGAGGTGTCATCTAGGTATTGCACTAAACTCAGTGACTCTCCTTTTGCTCCCACAGCAAGGCAGATATGCCTTTACAAAATCTCCTTCCCACCGACACTAGTGAGGCAAAGAACCTAACTCCTTTTGCTTCCTCCTAAAGTAAGTAGATAACCTTGATCGATTGCTGATGTGAACCTCTCTTGAACCTCAAAGAATAAAGGACAATGATCAGAGAAGAAGACTTGGATCCTTAATTGGAGCAACTCTTGTGAAACACCTCATAAGATCCTCTCTCTCTCTCTCTCTCTCTCTCTCTCTCTCTCTCTCTCCCTCTCTCCCCCTCTCCTCTAGGCTCTCTCGTGTCAAGATAGTAGCAAAAGATGATTTCTTGGGTAGAGCAAGTGGTCTTAAATAAAGGAGCTTCATAATAGATCTTTATTTAAGCAAATCGACTTTATTTTCCAGGCCAATATTGATATTGTCCTAAATGATCAGGGTAAATTTAGCTCAATCAGCCAGGATGATTTAGGATGATTAGAAGGTTTTTTGTTCATATCATCTAGGCTGATAATATATCTTCCTGTACGATTAGTATAAATCAAAGTATATTATCCTGACAATCGCATTGAATGGATGTCTGGACGATGGAAAAATAGCTTGATCATTCAGGACGATCTCACGATCGTCCCAGACGATTAGTTCAAATCTATGAAAACCGTCCAGAGCATCGCCCTGAATAGAAGCTGGCTGATGTCAATTGTCCAAGCGATCGTCCAGGACTATCCTGAGATTGTCCTGGATGATGTGATTGTGCAATCAAACCTTAATTGCTTTACTTAATTAACATATTAATTTAGGCATAATTGTGCTGCATCATCTAAGACGATGTCAAAAAATAAAGAATACCTAAATAGATCTGGTGGCTGATTCTTTATGACTTTAGCCTATTGTCCCAGCTGATATGAATATTGTCCAGGATGATATACTTAATGACGGCTGCCTTAACCAGGATGCCCTAATTAGGATTTCTATTTTTAAATAGATCATCCACGATGATTTATGGATCGTCTCGGATGATGTTACCAAAAATAGTAAACTCTATGAAATAGTCTAAAATTCTCCTAAAGTGTGTGTGTGCAAGGTTACTTAGCATCAAGAATCACATCTTTTATAATAGACTCAAGAAAAGAAAAAAATTACAAACTAACTCGGACCTAGTCTACCCAATCTTGAGCTGGTTCAAATTACAGTCTTAATCTTATGGACCTGAAATGTTAGTAGGCAAGGCAGTCATAGAGAAACAGAAGTATTTACTATCATCAAATTAAATTCTATTTCTTGAAATCAGATACGCAACACAAACAAGAAGTAGTTGCAAAAGACACCAAGAGTTTTATGTGAGAAGCACCACAAAAAAAAAAAAAAAACAAAGGGTCAGGCCTAATTAGGATAGTTCACTATATTATTAAAAATACAAGTGCTCTGTTGTAACATAGATAAAATGGGTCATACCATGTCATATCATGCCATGATAAAAACTTTACATTCTAGTTGAGAAGAATTATAAAATTTGTATTTATTTATAGATTACAGAGCCACTAAAACTTTAAATAAAATATATAAATACTTATCATTAAAATCCATTTAATTCATCCTAGAAAATTTTATAATGAAAATATTTATTTACAAATAGTATATGAAACAAACAACACATATCAATAAGAAAAGTTATAACTATCCAGATTTGATTGCAAATCCTACAACCTTTCCTCTACTCAACTTTCTTCTTCCCTTTATCTTATCTTGAAAAAAAATTTAGAAAAAAGGGATGATCAACCCAAGCTTTGTAGGCCACATTCATCTATCCCAAGTATTTAATAATTAGCATTACTAATAATGAAGAAATAATGATAAGGTAAAATAAATTCAACCATATAGAGGTTCAACTAGATTACTTAGAAGAATACATATTAATAGAATAGTAAATAATATCTTTATTACATCAATTATAAGTAGCCAAATAGTAGAGTTGTTGAATAGTAAAGTAGCATAATTATAAACACATCACAATCATTTTTCAAAAAGGTTTCCCTTAGGACCATATACCTCCTAAAAGATATCAAAATTTAGAATTCAGACCCATATGACTCTCTATGCTATCATATTAGATAACATGCCCTTATAACTATCAATACTTTTTTTTTTTAAGAATTGCAATCAAATGCATTAAGAACCAAAAGAAAAAGCTAATTACAAGTAATAAAGGGATCACATTCCTCCTTGATTAGTCTCCACATCAAGGATGGAATGTTATCCAGAGAAGAACTATCAAAGTAGAAACAATTTTCCAAAGCAAAGTAGCACAACAATTAGCTACCTTATTACAATTTCTAGAGGCATGATGGAAAATTACCTTATTGAAGTCATTCAATAAACAAAGATCCTTAGCCGGACACCTATACACATACCAATTATTCTTCTTTAAAGACTCTTGAATGAAATTGATAATATTGACATTATCACTTTCAATAATAATCCCTTTGCATTCTAGCATCCATTCACAAAGGAATTCCCTCACCGAGATGACATCATCTAGCTCAAGTTGAGCTATATCCCAATGAGTTTTGTTCTTCCCAAAAGCACTGATTAATCTTCCGTTGTGGTCCCTAAAAATGCCACCAATTCCAGCTTGATTGGAGCTAAGTAGAGAAGCATACACATTAATTATAATCCAATCCTTTGGAGGAGGGCACCAAGAATTTTGGGACTCCCTAAGGAGATTAGTGCCCCAGCTTGTAAGAAAAGGATTAGAATAAGAAGTAGCTAAGTATAAAGCATTGGAAGCTACCATAGAGCATGGCAAAGCAGCCTTCTGATGCTTGACATCATTTCGATTCCTCCATGACAAATACACTACCGTGCAATAAATCCTCACAATTCCAGAATTTTGTGCAGATAACTTTTTCAAAACTTATAAGCAAGTGTCCAGTGATTGGAAGATTGGTATATGGATGCCCCATTCCCGTATTTTCATAATCACCTCCACTATATATTTGCAATGGACCATAATATGCTCATAGGATTCAATGGATTGGCAGCCCCTAGCACAATTACCATAATCAGATAGATTCCGGTTCTTTAAAACAAATTAGTTGGAATAGCTTTTTGGCCAAGCCTCCACCAGAAAATCTCAACTTTCTTATTCAATTTTAACTTCAGCACCCAATTGGAATAACATTTCTCATCTTCATCAATTCTGTAAGAAGTAGCAGACTCAAAGGCCAATGCAGAAATAGTCTTCCCCGAACACCAATTTAACAGTTCTACTCTATCATCCATCTCATGATCAATGCTGATTTGAGTAATCAGTAGAATTAGATCCTGATGAAAAGCCCTCTGTAACATTATATAATTCCATTCACCATTTCCCAATAAAAGCTTATTAACATTTACATTCTCAAGGAAATCACAATCCACATAAGTAGGCCACCGGTTAATACATTTGTCAAGCAACCAAGTATCATTCAAGACACTGATGCTATTGCCCTTGCCAATATAACTATCAATACTTAGAACAACATTATTAATATATTTCAGGCCATTTTAACTCCCAACAGACTTTACGGCAGAATCACCACCAATCATCAAAACTTCTCCACATTCACAAATTACAAGAAAAAAGCATTAGTATATAGTACACAATATCATAATTATTACAAAGTTACACAATGTTCTTCTAAAGCTAATCATATATAACTCATGGAAAAGACACATATAAAATTTAATATTTTTTAGAAATTTACCAAATTATCAAAAATTGTTTATAGCTATATTTCAAAGCTTTTATAGTACATCATTAAAATGCTGTATTTTTAAAACTACCCTATAGAAAATTGTAAATAAAATATCAAAATGTGTGAATTGTTACCAACTACAACAAATCAAAAGTTGCACAATGATAATTTATCCAATGATTAGATATACCATAATTTTTGTCAAAATTTTAATTTAAAAATAAAAAATGCTAAATCTATAAATTATTAAAATTTGAGATAGGCAAAATGTAACCTACCTTGGTATGAAATTGACTTGAAGTAACTTGAAATAGACTTTCTCTCTTGAATTCTCTCTCTAGACAGCAACCTCAATGAGTATATAAAATGGTAATTTAGAAATTTGACTTAAATTTAATATTTATTAAATATTTGATGGAAGCATTGTGGCACTCCTAAACCCTTCACCACAACATTCCATTCAAAATTCCCGCTAAATAAAGCGCACAGTGTCGCAACACCATAGAAGAGCACTATAGCTCTCTAAGAGACCCCATTTCCCCAAAGAATATAGAGACCTCATCATCGTTGTCCCTAGCACCATGGCACTTCTAAGAGAAATATTTAGAATTCATAATTCAAGAGCACTGATTCTTAGAACATACTATAGAACAAAATTTATGCATTCATACATATATTTAAACATTCATAAACACCTTAGAATAGATATAAATGTTTTTTAAAACATATAAGGCTTAACCGATCATATTTTGAGTAGTTCAAAACACCATATCAGTAGATGTTATAACCTCCCGATCCCAAAAATGTCATCTTCAACATTTAAATGTATAGGTTAATCAAGAAAATTAGGATATAACTACTTTATCCATGATTCTTTCTCCCATGTGTCTTTTCTATTATACATGTTCTTCCATAACCCTTTCACCATCTAAATTTATTTGCTCCTTAATTTCCTAACATTGTATGTCAAATTCGTTTCAGGTTCTTCTTTATATCTCATGTTTGAATATACTTTTTAAATAACATCATTGACCAAACCTGGTCCAATCAAAAATATATCTCCCACCTCTATCCAAGACATTGGGTTCTACACTTCCTACCAAATAGAGATTCATAAGGGGCTATACCTATACTTGATTGAAAACTATTATTGTAGGAAAATTCAATAAGAGGAATATGATCCTCCCAACTTCCACCATAATTTAGAACACATAATCTCAATAATATTTTTTAATGCCTGAATAGTACACTTAGTCTGCCCATCAATTTACCCATGAAAAGTCATATTGAAATATAATTTATTGCCTAGATCATGCTAAATGCCTCTCCACAACCTAGAGATAAATCTATTATCTCTATCAGAAACTATAACCCTTGGTAATCCATGAAGTCAAAAAAAATCTCTCGTACATACACTTGTGTTAATTTATCAACTAAATTGACCTATTAGATAATAATAAAATATACATAATTCATTAGATGATGTTCTACAACCTAGATAACATCATGTTCATGGCTTGATCTAAGGAATCCCATACAATATTCATCATCACTTCTTCCCAATTCAACTTTAGAATAAGTAACAGTTACAAAAGACCTTCTAGTCGCTAATGCTTTGGTTCACTAGCTAATATACTTAACATTTATCAACAAAATATACCACATCCTTTTTTAATTTGGGCAATAAAAATATACCTTTCATATAACTATATATTTTGTTTCTTCTTAGATATATCATATAACATGAATAATGCTCTTCATTCATAGTATATCTTCTCAAATAGTCGAAACTATAAACTCATAGCCTATTTTTGTAGAAGATGATTCTTGAATCAGAACATCATAGTTTAAGTTCCTTATTAACCCTATTTTGATCGATAACTTTGAATATTCAATATTTTATTTTTTAGCTTTCTGATTCATTTCCTACATAGATGGTTGAATAATCTTCTGACCTAGAATGCTAGAATTCCAATCAATAGGAGTAAACACTTCTAACTCTAACTTTTTTATATCCTAAACTAGAAGGTCATCATAAGTAGAAGGCTCAACATTCTAGAAAACTTCCCACTTAAAGCATCTTCCATATTATTTTCCTAACCATATTGATATTGAAAGTCAAATCATAATTTTAGATCAATTTAAGCTATCTCCTATACCTCAAATTCAAATCCTTCAGCTAAAATATGTACTTCAAACTTTGGTGATCATAAAATAACTTACATCTGACTCGATATATGTATTTTCTCTAAATTTTTAATGCAAATTAATTATAGTTAATTATAATTCCTATGTTAATTAAATCTTTTCATGCGATTTCAACTACTTAGGACAATGTGCTATGAATTTTCCATGTTGTATTAGAATACATTCCAATCCTTTCAGTGAAGCATCATTGATTACCTTAAATATGGGATAGTTAAAATTGAAGTAGATGCCCTTTAACTTCTAAAATACTCTCTTCATAATTAGATGTCTAAATGAATGCTTCTAAATTTTGAGTTAGTCTCATCAAAGATGAAAAATCCAAGAAAATCCTTTATCGAGCTTCCTATAATAATTGGCCAGCTTAAGAAACTATATACCTTATATTTAATAGTGAACCTTGACAAATCAGCAATAACCTAAATCTTTTGGGGATCTAGAAATATATCATCGTTGCTCACCATGTATCATATAAATGATATACTCCTTAGCCAAAAATCACACATAAAAATTTAGCATACAATTGGTGTTATCTAAATAACTCTAAAATAATCCTCATATGTGATGCATGGTCTTCCAAAGAAGCTAAGTAAACTTGAATATCTTCAATAAACATGATCACAAACTAATCTATATATTCCCTAAATAATTTTCCCTTTTGATCCATAAATACTATAGGTGCATTAGTCACCCTATAAGGCATGACTAAGAACTAATAAAGATCTTAGATTTTTGTTATGATTGAACTCCCTAAACTTCCTAAAATAAAGAGCTCTCACTACCCAAAAGAATATGACTCTTTTCATAATACAATTAATCTGAGATATGAACTAAATCAACCAATCCATACCATAATACCATTAAAAAAACAATAATATCATACCAGATCTCCATTTTTTATCAAATATATCTATATCATATAAGCACACTCTGTTAGCTAACATATCATCCCAATCAATAAAATAGTAAGTAAAGAAAAAGGCAACAATATAAAAGATATATGTAAAAGAAATCTCTAAGAAAAATGAATAACTAGTTCTAGAATCTAATAAAATTTGATAAAGCATAGTAGAAATATAATTTATACTTATAACCACATATGGTGCATCTCTAGCCTTATAATGAGTCAAATCGTAATATGTACTTAAATTAGAGTAAGAGAAATTTAACTACCAGACTCTCTCTAACCTCTCACATATGATCTCCCTATTAAAGAACTAGAACCACTACCTTTATTAGATGATATATTGATAATCACATAGAATGGAACTATCATCCTTAGTCTTCTTGTTAATCAAACATAACTCTCCGGCTTGGACTCAAAATATTAATCAGGTCCTACCTATGGACACTTAGCTACTATGTGTCTAGTTTGACCACATTAAATTTACCAACCTATCATCCTGAAGCACTATCAAAAGTATCTCCTACCACGACTTAGGTACATTGGTTCCCCTCTAATAAAATCTTTAAAATTAGAAATATTGTCACTACTAAGAATTGAATCTAATGATCCACATCTCCTAGAATCCTTAAGTTTGAACTTTCTCTTCTTTCTACGAAATTTACAAATAAGAGTTTGACCACTAAACCTTTTCCTACTAGTATATCATTGATATTATGTAGTTGATAAATCATTCTCAACCATATGGGCCCTCTCTACTAACATAGAGAAATCTATAATGTGGAATGGAAATAATGGCTATCTTAGACTATATGAGAGCCCTCTTAAAAACTTATAAAAATTCTCCTTAAAAGTGCTAACTAATTATGGAGAATTTCTAGCTAAGAAAGTAAACTCTACCTCATACTACATAATTATCCTACTTCCCACAATCAGCTTCATAAGTACCTCCTATATTTACTACTACATTGATAGAGGTAAGAATAATAATCTAAATATATATTTAAACTCTATAGGAATTCAAACTTCACTTAAACTTCTCCTTTTGCTTGCCCAACTAACAATGCTTAGCCTCCCTATTTAGTAGAATATAGCTAGAGGTATCTTCCTCTTAGGTGGACACTACATACCATCAAAAGCCTTCTCTAACCTCATCAACCAAACTTCTACTCCTTTGGGCTCAAATGCACTCTCAAACCATAAAGGCTTCAACCTTGGAAATATCTATGAATTCCTATCTATATAATCAAATCTAATAAAATAGATCTATCTATGTGCCTCACCCATTAACTATGCTATCATAGTGGCTAAATGAGTCATCAAATTAAAACTAATAGCATAAGCAATACTCTACACTAGTGCTATCTGACAAGCACTCTGCCTATTCTTCATACATGAGTCTTCTTGATCCATCAAACAATCACTCAAGTGGCATATGACTATATAGACATGCACATAAAAATAAGTACAAATGAATGACCAATGCCACCTCACTTGACTACAGGTCAATTCTTAAAGCTCAATTTTATAATTATACCCCCAAAAATCTTGCTCTGATACCAAAAGGGACAGTCACAATTAAAATTTTTCTTTTTTTTTTTGTTATCTTTTTGGAAAATCTGAATGTAGAATTTCAAACTTTTTATTCTAAAATTATATTATAAACGTTATTATAAAGTATATATCACATCTTGAGGCGAAAGTAACATTATTTATTGATTTAAATTATAAAACTATAAATCTTATCCGAACTATCATAGTCAAATTTAAGAAGGGACTACAAATGACATGGAAGGATCAAAATATTATTCAATCTTGTATTTACCTATAATAATCTAAATGTATTATCATCAACTTCACAATTAAAGTAATAGTAAATTATATATCTTCCCAAGAAAAGAAGAAATCATTTATTATTAACAATTTGAATATGATAATAATGATCATTCTTTTATTTCATTTTTTCTCAAAAATAAAAGGATAATTTTCCCTTATCTTATTTAAGAGATAAATTGAATGGGGTTTAATTTATCCCGGATCATAAATCTCATACAAATGTAATCCCTTGTTATTAATTACATTATATAAAGATTATGCTTACTAAAGATACTCTAGATTTAATTAATGGTAGAAATTTTATTTTTGATTTTTTGAAGAGAGATATGTAAGGAAGGATGTTGGAATTTCAATGATGATAGGATCAATTCTTGAGCACTTATTTTGTAAGCCAACAAATGAGAAATAAGAGGCATTTTGAGATTTTGTAATAATTTAGAAATACCTTAATCTATTATATGTTAGTCTTTAAATTTTAGATGAGAAAAATTTTAAGTTTGAGTTGATATTTTATTTAAAATTTGGGATTAAATTCTCAATGCCACGGACTTAAGATTTTAAGTCTGCCCCATAACCTAAATCTATGTTAAGCACTAAATAATAGTAACCCAAACCTAGATAATCAAATGTAATTCTAGGATTACGTAGGTCTGAATTGGAAAGCTAGCTTAACCACCTAGGTGCTTTAAAATCATGAATTTAGTCTTATAAAAGATAGGCAAGGCTTATTATTTTAGTTTTTGAGAATTTGGGGTTGACATTTATAGAGTTTCCTAATTGGCCCCTATACTTATGTGTGGTGGTTATGTCCAATGCAAAAATTATTTATTAACTTTTATTTATTTCTAATGAAACCTATGTTAATTGACCATTTTGTGCAATAAATCATATATTTTGAATTAAAAAATAATAATAATCTTAAAAAAATAAGTCTTTTTTCATTCAGATGCACATCACCCCCAGCTTAAAGCTATACTCTAATAGGTTAGATGGTCTACATAACCTGTAGTCATGGAGGCGCCTAGCAAGGATAGAATAAAATTATGTATGCATCAAAAAACCCCATTTTGCTAGGGCTTAATTTTTAGAAATGTTTCTCTTTCTATGTTGCCCCAAAATTTTTATTCAATTATAAGTAGATAGATTTTTTGGTCATTAAAAGCCTTACAAAATTCAAGCTAAAACAAATTCCACATGCAATTAATAAATCTTGAAAAATAAAAAAAAAACCTTAAAAAATAGGAAATTTTTATGGTATGTAATTTAAATGAGATAATCACTCATCAAATCATGTTAAATGAATATAAAAGGCCATGTATAATCACCCAAAAAAAACCAGCTTTGTTTTTAAAAATTCAAGTTCGCGGGTATTTAGACAAGGTTAAAGGAGACGGAGGGTCACCAGCCTTCTCTAGACGGTGATCCATTGGATGCTCATCGAGCTGTTGTAGGGAATTCTCAAATTCCAGTTCAGATGTTCTCATCATCCCCTCCGGTATTTGGTGATGGAGTTCCTGGTTTTTCTCAAGGAACAAAACCTAAGGTGAGAACTGGTATGCCTCTGGTTATCAATGAAGGAGGATTGCTATCTTTAAAGAAAAATTTTGAAGTTATCGGAAAGGGGAAAAGTGTTGTAGCTGAAGAAACTATGAAGATCAATTTAAAATTGGGAAATTTCCTAGAAGGTTAATGGATTCAATTTCAAATGATGTCGCTTCTCCATCGTCTAAACAATTTTCTAAAAGACTTGATGATAAATTGAGGGTGAAACAAGGTTCTGTTATTCAAAAACCTGATGCTAAAACAAATGTTTTTCACTTTGAATGTGATTCTGTAGATGTGGAAGAATCGGTGATTTTGATGAAGGAAGCTGCTGTAGATAGTGAAGACATTGATAAAAATAAAACATTTGAATTGGTAACAGTTCGTGAATGCAATCCAGGAGATTTAGCAGTGTGTTCTGGAGCCCAGAATGTTGTTTCAGTAAGATCAATGAATTCAAATCAGCAAAATGCTTGGAGCAAGAAGGAGAATATGAAGGTATTAAATCTGGAATTGGGAGATTTCTTATCAGAAGATGGAACATTAGTTAAATTACATATTGAGAAGGAGTTGGAGAATACTAAAAAGCTTCAAAACTCTCTAGTAGTTAAAGTTTTTGGAGGCAATGTTCCTTTTCCTGTAGTAAGTACTGAATTAAGGAGGCATTGGTCTCCTTTTGGGAAATTTCACCTTACAATGCTTGGATTGGACTGGGTTCTATGTTCATTATGAAAAAGAAACGTTGGAAGCTGTATTCTCTAAGGGACATTGGTTTGTCAATGAGCAAATTATTGGAATGGACAGATGGTCGCCAAATTTCTCTCCCACATCTTTAAAAGGATTAACTGCTCCAGTCTGGGTTAGGATGCCTAACCTTCCCTTACAATGTTGGGATGAAATCAATATTTGCAGAATTGCGTCGATGATTGGGAAACCTTACATGATTGATGGGAACATGTTTTAATGGGGAAGGAGGGAGTATGGGAGGATTTGTGTTCGTATCAAATTGGATGTCCAATTTCCTCTTGGAGTATAGGTTGAAGGAAGCACTAGAAAATTCTTTCAAAAATTAGAATATGAAAGGATTCCAAACTTTTGTTTTGTTTGTGGTAAAATTGGACACATGAACAAAGATTGCTTAGAAAATAGTATAGAAGGAAATACTGTTTCAAAAGAAGCTTGAAATTCTCATAAGCAAATGGAGGATGCCAATCAAACCGAAAAGAATAAACGGCCAGCTGAGACTCTAAGTGTTGCTAATGAAGGTTATGGGCCATGGATGCAAGTTAATTATGGGAAAAGAAGAAATAAAATTTTTTTTTTTCAGGAAGATTACCCCACGAAACAAGGAAGAAACTGTGGTCATAAATGCTGAGGTAGTTTCAGAAAATATGAAGCAAAGCTTGGTTGATGTCGAGAAGTATAAAAGGAAAGAGGATGTCTCTGTTCAAAAAGGGAAATCAAGTCAAGATGAAGATTCTGAGAAGGATGCAATGCAGGGAACAGTGGATATTGTAGCTTCAGATACCACTAAAGCCAATGGTATGCCATTCAAAACATCCAATATTGCTTTTGAGAATAAATTCAATATTTTAGATGGATTGGTGGAGGAAGGAGAGATAGTATGTACAGAGGAAGTTGTTGTTGCATATACTCATGAAGATTTGAGTGAGTTTAATAAAGAAGCACAGGTTAAACTCATGGTTAATTTGGAGGAAATGAAGTTGGTTGAGATGAAGGAAGGTGGGTCCTCCAATGTTAAAATAAAAGGTACTAAACAACAAAAAGGTTTAGGACCAATTAATTTGGCTCCTAGGAGTAGGAGAACTGAAGGGGATGGTAAAGATAAATTGGGGACTTTATCCCCTCTTATTCAATGACTTCTTCCATAGCTTTTAAGAATTGTAGAGGAGCTAGAAGAAAAAATCTTCTCTATACTTGAAGGAGGTTGTTAAAGAGCATGGGGTTTTTTTTATTAGTTTACTGGATACCAAAATTTCTAATATTGGTAGAAGGGAAGTTGATCAGATGAATGGTTCAGAGTGGGAATTCTTTCAAGTTTCTTCAGAAGGAATGTCGGGTGGTATTCTTGTGATGTGGAAAGCTAGCTTTGCCAAATTTCAAATTTTAGAATCTTCTTCCCAATTTATAATTGGTGATTTTGAGGTTCCTAGTAGAGGAAAATGGAGGATTTCTTCAATATATGCAACAAGGATGTTTACAAAAGAAGAAGACTTTAGGAAAGGTTGGAATTTGATTCCTCTAAGGATTTGCCTATGGTAATAGGAGGAGATTTTAATTGCATTCTTTCTAAAGAAGATAAGAAGGGAGAAAAAAGATTCATGTTTTCCCTAGGACCAAAGGAAATGAAAACTTTTTTAGCTTGTAATGATTTCCATGAAGTTGGGTATGTGGGTCCAAAGTTCACTTGGTGTAACAACAAATCAGGTGTGGATCCGATACTTGAAAGACTAGATAGATGCTTCTTAAACTTGGCTGCTTTGAATTCTGCTCATTAGTTGATGGTGAGGCACTTGGCTCGGGTAGCTTCAGATCACTGCCCAGTTGTATTAAATCTCTTGGTTCATCTGTCAGCTAGGAAGGTTTTCAGGTTTGAAGATGTTTGGGCTTCCAACAAGGCATCAGCTGCGGTGTTGAGAGGGGTATGGTTGAAGAAATCAGTTTGCAGCTTCTCCCAAATCCTAAATTGTAAAATAGAAAAATCTCTAAATTCCCTTTTTATTGGAGCAAAGCTAGACACAAAAGTTTATTTTTATTAAAGGAGGAACTGTTGAAGCTAATTGAAGATCTACAAACAAAAGTAGCAAATGAGGGTGGTCTTTCAGAAGATGATTGTTGGTTACTAAAAGTAAAAGTGTGTGAGCTCAATTCAACTCTTGCTCGGTTGGATACTTGGTGGAGGCAAAGAGCTAAGGTGAAGTGGATGGTAGAGGGAGATCGTAATTCTAAATTCTTTTAAGCTTTTGCTTCGACAAGAAGGAATTCCAATTTTATTGCTAAAATTAAAAATGAAAATGGAGAGATTGTGGAGGAGCAACATCAAATAGAGGATGTGATGGTTCAATTTTTTAAAGACAAATTGAAGAATAGAAATTGTAAGCTTTATGATTGGCCTAGCCCATGGAGAATGCTGGATGATGGAGATAGAGATATTTTAAACAAAGCTTTCACAATTGAAGAAATGGAAGTAGTGATCAAGCTTAGTGGAAACAACATCTCTCCAGGTAATGATGGCATTACTTTTTCCTTCATTAAAGCGTATTGGGAGATAGTTAAAGTTGATTTGTGGAATGCAATCAACTATTTTTTTGAAACATCGGTTATGGATTCAAAATGGAAGGAAACAATTATAGTTATTATTTAAAAAGTAATCAACCCATTGACTCATTCTAATTTCAGATCTATAATCTTATGTAACACTATTTATAAATTGGCGGCAAAGATGCTTATGAACAGGATGTCTTATATTATTCCTAAACTAATTTCTGAAGAACAAGTGGCATTCGTGAAAGGAAGATCCTTATAAGACCATGTGTTGATAGCTCAAGAGATAATGCATAAATTCATATATTCTCAATCATCTAAAAGTTTTGTGTCTTTTAAAATCGATATGGAGCTGGCATATGATTCGATGGGATGACCAACCTTGGAGAAAGCATTGGATTATTTTGGTTTTTCTGCTATTTTTTCTAAGCTGATTTTGGAGTGCGTAAAAGACTCAAAATTCTCTATTTTGACTAATTGTAATCTTTCTAATTGGATAAGTGGAAGAAGCAGATTGAGACAAGGTTGTCCCTTATCCCCATTTCTATTAATTCTATGCTCTTGATTATTATCTAATGCTTTTTTAAGAAGAGAAGTTCCATTGGTGTTCGGTTGTGTTCAAATGGATCTAGAATTTCTCATTTGTTGTATGCTGATGATGTGATCATCTTCTCAGAAACTAACTTGAAAGAAGTCAAGTAGATAAAAGAAATTATGGAAAACTTCTGTGGATGGTCAGAACAAAGAATTTATACCAATAAATCTTGTATGATTTTTGGTAAAATGGTTAGTAGAAGAAGGAAGAAGAAAATCTCTCGTTTAATGGGGTTAAAAATAGTGAAGGAGCTGTCATACCTTGGAGTCAAGCTAGCAAAGAGGAGGTTAGTAAGAGAAGACATTCATTTTATTGTTGAAGAGCCAATAAGAATGACAAATATTTGGAGAGGGAAATTAATTTCCTTACCTGGTAAGATTTTACTTACAAAAATAATTTTGCTATCTTACACTATTTTTCATTGTACCAACTTTTTGGTTCCTAAGAGTATTCTTGAAGAGGTAGACAAGATTTGTAGAAGTTTTAATTGGAATATGAAATTACTAAAAGACAAGAGGGGGGTGAATTGTGAAAAACTTTTTCTCAATAAAAAGTACCCCTAAACAGGAGTTCTAATCTTTTTGTTATTTTTGAAATTTTATAACAAAAACTTAAACAAATTTTCTTCCACAAATTTTACTACACAATAATTATGAAAAATTAAGTGCAAGTAAAAGTAAATGACGATAAGGAAAAAACACACTAAGGATTTTTATAGTGGTTCGGTCAAAATATGACCTACGTCCACTCCCCGGAGTCCTCCGCTCCGGGATTTTCACTACCAAATATAGTTCTCCTTTTGCCCCCCTCGGCAAGGCGGAGAAGCCTTTATAAACCTCCCTTTCACCAACCCGGCGTGGTGGAGTGCCAAACTCTATTTTCGCCCTCCTGGCGACGGTAGAGAACCTTCTCTTTTTTCTCCCTCCTGGAGAAGGCAGAGAACCTCGAGGTCACGGATGTAGACGAGCCTTTCCCTTGGAGATCCTCCCTCAAATTCTTCTAGGGCCATAGGAGGAGCAAGATGCAGCAAGTTCAAAGCAACCGTGTGATCTCCCTCACACCTCTTCTCCCTCACAACGCTCACCTTCTCCTTCCTATCTCAACCCTAAAGAACTTCTCTAGAGCTCTCTCCCTTGGAATCCCTCTCTAACCATGTCCTCCCTCTCTGTAAATCTTACTGAAAACGGACAAGATTAACACCTAAAACGGGCTCCAAAATCCCTCTGATTTCAAAAGTAGCCGTTACTGTTCGTACAGTATGATTCCACATCGTACAGTATGATCTTCATAAATAGACTTTGTCCTGGTACGAAGATGTACGAATAGTTAAAAAACAAATCATACTATACGATATAATATCGTACGGTACGATCCACAAAATACTATTCATACAAGACGATGGTCTGGACGACCAGATTTCGTCTCTGTTCATCGTATGGTATGATTACTATCGTACAGTACGATGAGATAAAAACCAAGAGATCATCCAGGATGATATCCGAAACGATCAAACTTCATCTTTGTTCATCGTATGGTACGATCATGTTCGTACAGTACGATGTTCAAAATATAATTAGGCCTGCATTACATGCACTAATCACGGGTTAATTTAAGTAAGTATTTAAAATAAATCGTACAGTACAAAAATAATCGTACAATACGAACGGCTCAAAATCACTTACTTAAACTAAACTACGGCTAGGTTTTGGATCTGAACATATCGTACAGTATGAACATATTCGTACAGTACGATCTATTCACAGAATCGTCCACATAGCTCGGATCGTACGGTACGAATTAAAAGCGTACAGTACGATCTCCAGAGAAGAAATTCTATTACATTTTGCATTTAAAAACAAACTCTCCCCTTGTGTGTGTGCATGGTTGCTCTTACTCTTATGCATTTTGTGGCCAGACTCAAGAAAATAAAAATACAACAAATAAAAAATACAATATCTGACTCATACTCCTAATCTACCCATTCTTGAGTCTTCCTTTTGTCCTGAGTCACTTGTGATCTTCCTGAAATGTTAGTACTCAAGGACAATAGCAAATAAACTAATATTCAATGAAAACTTGTTTCAAAACAATCATTATTTGGCATCATCAAAATGTCAAACTCGGGGTCATGGGTTACAATAGAATAAACCAAATAGGAGTCATGGGATTCATTATGTCAATTGGGACATAATGTGTTTGCTGCTAAAATGGTGAGGGAGAGATCTTCACTCTTGCTCAAGTAAAGAGGGACTGTTGAGAGCTAAATTAGTTTGAAGTATGTGATTGTTAAAGTCTCTTTGCTTTATAAAGTGTTCTATCTGAAATATGGAGATTTATGGGAGAATCACACAAGAAGGAGGATCGGTTCATCAGCATGGAGGATCATCAAGGATGGAGGTAAATCAATAAGGCCTTTAATTAGATGGAACATTGATAATGGAGAGGCTATTGATGTATTCAATGACACATGGGTATTGGATAAAAGCATTTAAAAATGGCCAACTTTTGTCATCCCATATGATAGTAGCAGTTTCTCTGTTTCAAACTTCATTTCTAATGGTATATGGAATGTGGAGGAGATAAGTAAGTATATGGGAAGTGATCTGGTAAGTTTAATCTCTCTAGTAAAAATTTTTCTAGTATGGAGGAGGACTACATGGAGTTGTTGTATCAAAAAATAGGGAAATCCATTTCTTCTATGGTGTTTGAGGCTTCAGTTTTGCATACAAATCTGAAGCAGTTCTAGAGTTGGATTGAAAAAAAGCAATTTGAATCCAAGAGTGAAAACATTATGGTGGAGGATTTTTAACAAAGCACTTCCTACTTGTCAATTTCTTGAGTATAGAAGATTGCAAAGGGAGAGACTTTACCGGGGACTATAATGAAATAGAGGATGAAGATCATGTTACTGTTAGGTGTACAAAGCTGAAGGATGTTTTAACTCATCTAGTCAAATGGGGGTTTGCTTTCTAGTATCTGATTCATTAACAGAATGTTGTATTTGGCTGTCTAAAAAAAGTCCTTTCACATTTAATTTGAATTGTAGTGTGGTGATCTTTACATGGAAGTCAAGAAATAAGTTGATTCATAGTGGAGGTGAAGACAACTCATTGATTATTGCTTCTAATGCATTGAGTTTTGCTTCTATATCTGCTCATGGTAATGGTAAATTCTTGGGTATATGGGATGCTAATCAGTCTACTAGGCTGTCCAATTTGCATTGGTATCCTCTTCCACCCGATTGGTTAAAGGTAAATGTGGATGCAACTCTTCTTTCTTCTTATAAAACTGGTATAGGAGGGGTATTTCGAGATCACAAAGGTAGATTATTCCAGGCTTTTGGAAAACCGTTACTTCATTAGGATATTTCTACATTGGAGCTTTTGGCTACACAATCAATCAAAGAGATGATTACAGATTGGATGTTTAAATACAAGAGGATTATAATTGAAGGTGACAATGTTAACATTATGAAGTTTTTGCAAAAATCTAAGACAAGTGGTGACTTAGGTATGGAGATGTTCATTTAGTCAATGGGTTTAACAATGTAATTTTTAATTGCATAGATAGCAGGTGTAACAAATTAGCGGATTTATGTGCTAACTATGGAATTTTGAACTATTTTGCTTGGGATGAGTTTAGTATGAATAAGGTTCCTCCTTCTTTTGGTCTTTGTTAAAGGAGGAATCTAATGTTTTCATTTTGTAGGTTGTATTTCTTTCTTTATTTTTAATGCAATTTACTGCATTTTCTTCAAAAAAAAAATAATATAAAAGGCCATGTGGAAAATGCCACCTAGTTAGAAACTAGGATTTACAAAAATTAAAAGTGGATGAGCTCCACTAACAATATCTCAAATTCTAATCCTAGAGAATGACACAAGTTTTAAAGAGGAATATTCTTTGTCTTCATTTCATCAGCTCCTTTGTTCATGTTCCATGGATCCACTAATTTTAGATATCCAAAGGAAAAGAAATCCTCCCCGAAGGGGTGTTTCTTTTATCTTTAGATACCAAGTCATCCAAGTTTGGATCTCCAAATGGAAAGAACTTTCCCTTAAGGGATGTTTCTTTCCTCATTGGATTCCAAATGAGATGCTAAATATCCCACTTTTTTTACTTTAGCAACTCGTTTAAACTTAATTACATAAGAAAATTAAGAATGACTCTATCCTAATTGTATGTAATCCTAAGCAATGTATATAAAATCATAAAAAATCCGAAGAAGTTATATATATCAATTGATCATTTTTGATCCAACACATTCACTTAGCCATGCTTTTAATTTTTTGGGTGAAAGGGTTAGAAAATTTTGCACCTACAGAAAAAATTTTAATTACATTTTAACTAGCCCCTTTTTATAGGACTTTATAAGCATGACCACCTACAAAAAACTCTGTTTACATCTAGATCATTTCTAACCTAAGAAAATTTAGCAACAATCACTCATCATATCATGGACATGGAAGTGAAAATATCATATCATAAACATTGAAAGTCATATCAAAATCATAGCAAGCAACATGTAAAAAAATTCAAGTAAAACCTTCATTACAAAGAAAAGCATTCATAAAAGAACAATGACCTCGCCTAGAAGTAGGATCAATTTTTCTAACAAGCCATCTACACTGTGTGCATCAGGCTGTGTGGCTTTGATGTATCCTAAGTTGGTTGTTGTTTGAAGTTTTCTAATGTTTTATTTTAATTTGTTTTAAACCAAGGGGTGCCTTAGTTTGAGATTAAGTTTGATGTTTTAATGTTCATTTAAAAAAAATTTAACTATTAAAGTAAATTAATTATTTGTTCTCTAAAGTCCTTAGTTTTGATTAAGTGTTTTAGTTCTTACGCCTTAAAATTCAATACCTTATGCTCTCCAATTAGAATCTACAAAAGGTATAAAGGCCATTAGTTACTAATAATTTATTATTAAACATTTAAGTTGACCAATAATTTCCTTTGTATACACTAGGGCCATAAGATTTATTTCACCCTCCTTACTACTAGATTAATAACCTCGTAGGCCCTAATTACCAAATAATTATCTTCATATTTAAGTTTAATTTAGTTTGTTAGATTAAATTATCAAAATTTTTAATAATGTTTTTTAATAATTTTTTAAGCTTTTGATTTGTGGTTCCCATTCCATTAATTCGTTTGTAGTGTTCTCATAATGGGCATAAGGACTAAGGCTTCATTAGGACAAATAGCTCTATGGCTCGAGATAGTCTAGCCTAAAAACTTCATTAATGGAATGTTTGTTGTTCATTTTAATATTAATTTATAATTTAATTCATTAAATTAATGTTACAATAAAATTTTAATCATTTATTGAATTAACATATTTTATTAAATATTTTAATGCATTTAATAATGGGTCCAATTCTTAACTTTTAGATTTATAGTAGTTTCAAAAGTTGTCATATTTTTAATAAATATTAACCCACAAATAAGTAAATTTCCATTGAGTTTGATAGATTTAGTTTTTTCTAAAATTTGTTATGAATTTTTGAAGTTTATGTATTTTAATGAATAGATTTGACCTAATTGTAATTTTTTATTTTCAAGGAATTCTAGATATTTGATGATTTTAATAAATATATAGACATAGAGATGAGTCTATTGCCTTTCAGTTTGTTCAATTAGGATTTTTCTATAATTAGTTACAAATTTGCCAAGTTTTTGCGTTTAGTTAAATTATTTAATTGCTTAAATAGAGGGAATTTCTTATTTTTTGTAACAAACTAATACCAAACCTCTTGAAATCTTCCTCAAATATCAAGAATGACTTATGGGGGTGATTTTTAAGTATTTCAAATTTATTTGGTATTTTCATTATTTTTAATTATTTATTTAAATTTATTAATTATTTTCCTTATTTTCATATTGGCCTTCGTGCTGAAAGTTGGTGATATGGATTTACTTTTTCATTGATTGGGAGTTTAATTATGAGCAATTTGAGCCCTTATTTGTATTTTTATGTTTAATTTTGGATTTATTATAATTTTTGAAGTTTTGTCCCCCATATTGCGGTTGATTTTTATTTTGCTTTGTTTTAGGGTTAAATGATGCAAATTCAAAGTGATATTAAAACTTAGGTTGTATAATGTCACTAAGTTTATTAGTTTTGTGTTTATCCCTATTAGATGTGTTTAGAATTTCTTAAGTTTTTTTTTAAGTTCTTTAGACGTAACCCTTAATTATTTTTCCTAGGTGACTTTAATATTCAAATTGGCTTGAAACTTGGATTGACTAACTGTTGCACTACACAAATGTAAGACACAAAAATCCAATCCCTAATAACCATTGTAGAGTGAGTTAGCCCAAGTTAAACCCATAGGTCAATTCTTGACTTATGAGTTAAATTTTGGCAATTGAAGCTTTTAATCACTTCAAATAAGATCAATTAATTTTGGACAAGTAAAAAATATGTCCAAGATTAGTTTCCCAAAGTCCCAATATTTGATGAATTAAATTTAGCACAATCTGAAATATCCCACTAGCAAAATGCTTCCAAACTTTACATAAAGCATAATGGGATCAAGTATCTTCAGTCCAATGGTTAAATTCCATTGGTTGGAAGGTTCACTTCAGACTTGACAATACTACCTATCTATGGAGCTCACATTTATATTTTTACCTAATAAAGAGCTCCAAAACCTTATGCCTGAGTTCAGACAGCTTTGCACGATACCATGGAAAATTTCACCTCAAGGAAGAAGGGTTGGAGGAGCACCTGAAGTAGGACCTTGAGCTCAGATTATAGGGTCTCATCGGAGTTCCCTCAAAGTCACTATAACAAAGCACAATAAGGCCTAGGAAGCTTAAGGAAACATAGACTAGCTCTGGGAAATCTTTTCAAAATAAGAGGATGGAATGAGAGGGTCTGGGTTGGGATGCTTTATATAGCTCTCTCTAATGGCTTCAGATTGCCAAGTTCACTAAGGCAGAGGGATTGATTATCTATCAGCTAGAGGGGGCATCTTAAATAATATTCTATGAGCTCAATAGATGGTTTTAGTCCTAAAATGCCCCTAGATATGACTCATGCAAGGAGGGGACCACTAGGGGTTAGTTTAATCTATTTAGCTGACTCCAGCAACCACCTAGGAGAATCTAAGGTGGAAAGCTATTTAGAAGGTGGTTGAATCCAATGTAAGGGACAATTGGGTATGGTGAAGCCAAATTAGATGTAGTGTCTTTGAAAGATCAGTCTTGGGCACTTTGGGCTAGCTTAGGTTTTGACCTAAGTCATACCTTGGGATGGGATGATCGTTGGAGGCTCATAGGACCTAGATCCATCCAATGCATTCATTATTTTGGCTTGGTGAGGCATAGGTTGCAAATTGGCTCATCCCATGGTACCTTTAGCCACTTTAGGTTAGCCTAATGCCTAGTCAAAGTGGGCCCATGGATTGGGTGACCTAAATCAGGTGTAAGGGGTCAAGGGAAACCCAATACAAGCTTTTGGGGTAACTTAGGTTAGGATTTGGCTCAAGGGAAGCCTATTTGGACCTCTTGGGTTGAGAAACATGGCTAACCCAAGTTGACCCAATGGTTGGGCTTTCTATGTAATGTTCCTAGGGTCCTAATGGACCATCGCAAGGGTTCATTTTACATTGGTGATTCTTAGAGCATTGGATTTGGACCAGGTTTAAGTGTATGGATGGTTTGGTCAACCGTGATTGACTTTGTCAACCAAGTTAAACCAAGGGTTAGGATTAGGTTCAACCAATTCAAAATGGCATTTTAGACCCATTGAATGTTGCCCCATGTTATGCGAAGGCTTCTTTGTATGAAATGCACGCTTAAACACTTAATGGGCTATTTTGTCAACTATGGTCGACTTGGTCAACAATAATTGACCAAGGATTAGTTTTGGTTCATTCACTTCCAAATGACATTTCAAACATGTTAGAGGAGGTCTCTAAGTTAAAAATGTATGTTGAAATGGCTTAATCCAAATAATGCCTTTTGGTTAATCATGGTTTACTTGGTCAACCAAGTTTGATGAAAGCTTTCGTTTGATTTATATGTAATCCAAATAATGCTTGGAATGCATTGGAAGTGTTCCAAATGTAGGTTTGAATGACAAATGTTGAAGTTTATGGGAAGGTATGATTTCTTTAGGGGTTTTGGGGATAATTGGTCCCATGGTCATCCAAGGTCCACCAAAAATTTAGTTTTGAGTTTAAAATATCATAAACATGATCATGAATATGTTCAAATGTTTTCAGGAAATTCCAAAGGTTAAATTCCATAAGGTGCATTGTCTAGTGGCACGGGCTATAAATATTTAAAGATTTTATAACCTTTGGAATTCAATTCAATTTTTGGGATTAGAGAGCTTAGATTAGTCTCAAATTTGGATGGTTGACCCTAGGGATAAGTCTAATTATTATGCAATTTAAAAATCATGATTTTGAGGCCATTTGATTTGGTAATGATGTGATTGAAAAACCACTCAAAATAACTTATAAGACCAGGAATTTTGGCCTTTGCTTTTTGTTTGAAATTTTTGATTTGGCCTTAAATTTTGGTTTGAAATTTTGGATTTTTCCTTGACTTAATTTACTCATATAAATGGCAATCATTTAGGTGATTGTTAATGATACAGTAGGAGGGATCAAGGGGTAGCCATTAGGTGACTATAAATTGAAAGGATTTGGATTTAAATTTTGGTTTGATTTGGATTTAGCTTGATTTGAATTTGGGTTAAATTTGAGTTTATTTTTGTTTACTTAACGTCATACAAAAAAGAGGTCAATAATATCCCATCCTAATATGAGCCATAAATAGAATATGTCATTTCATGTTGGATGGTGATAGACCAAGCCTAATATCTTAAGTTTTGGAGACATTTTTGATTTCTTTAATTAAAAATATACTACCAAGCTTCAAATTAAAGATAAATTTAATGTACTAGATAAACATTTATAATTATTTCTAAGATTAAAGACACCTCAAATAAAGTGTATAGAGGAATATCAGGTAGCTGAAGATTAGATGATGAGATTAGAGAAGTCTTTTGATAGTATGTAATGTCTTAAAAGTAGAAAGTCTTATTAGATGTAATTTTACTAGGCCGTGAGATAAAGTGATAAAGGTTGGGCTTACAAACGGAGATGATTCAAGCCATGCAAAATATAAATATTTCTAGAGAAGAGTTCACTGAGACCCTTAGGGGTTGGTTTGTACCACCCTTTGCCAAACAATGCTATGGAGCAAGATGGTAATGCGCGCAGTATGAGACAAAGTTTACTACTCTATCTTGGTATGTCCCAAGCAAGTTAGTACTTTAAAGAAGAAGTGTTATAAAATTTTTAGTGGTTTGAGAAATATTTTGAGGCATCATTTAGTGCCATTTTATATCCATAATTTTTTGAGCTAGTTGAGAGGGTTAGGCCAGTGTAGAATGATTGGATGTCCACATAGTATAAATGAGATGCTAGTAGGATGAGACTTAGAAGGGAGCACTCTAGAAGTGTTGTTAGTGGTAAAAGGTTTAGTTTTTTAAGTAATGAATCTTGGAAGGGAGGACTTGCTATAAGTGTAGGTGGATTTGTTTTAGTCAGTAGTGCCCCGATTTCATATTTCATGTAAATAGGCATATGGGTAGATGTATTTTTGATATACAAGGTAGTGTTTCAGGTGTGGCTAGCCTAGTCATAAGCCAATCATTTAAGGACATTATAGGGGAATTTTATTTTCTTGGCTTATATGAGAGACCTAAAAAACGGAAGTGATGGGTATTGAAGACATCCCCCAATGGTAAGAGATTTCTTTGATATTTTTCTAAAAAAGTTTATGAATTCACCTTAAAAAAAAACAAAGTTATATATTAAAGTGGTGCCGAGTACATTTTAATCACGAAGACTCCTAATAAGATGGAACCAAGAGAAATTATAAGAGTTAAAGGTTCAGTTATAGGATTTATTAGATAAAAGTTTTATCAGATCAAGTAGGTCTCCTAGGGTACTTTTGTGCTATTCATAAAAAAGAAGGATAGATCTTTGAGAATGTGCATTGACTATAAAAATTTAAATAATGTGATCATGAAGAATAGGTATTTGCTTCCCAATATATATGATTTATTTGATTAGTTAAAGGATTCAACCATATTTTTTAGGTTGATAAACTATCTGGTTATCACTAGTTGAGGGCGAGAGTTAAGGATGTGACAAAAATAACCTTCAGCACCAATTATGGGAAATTTATGTTTTTTTGTGATGCTATTTGAGGTGATGGATTAACCAATTATACTCATTGATTTGATTAATAAATTTTTAAAGGATTATCTAAGTTAGTTTATTATTATATTTATTTATAATATTTTTTGTATATTCAAGGTCTAAAAAGTGCAAGCTTAAAATCTAAGTTTATCTTAGAAATTCTATGGTAGTAGAGGTTGAATGCTATGATTTTAAATATGAATTATGATTAGCTTCCATTATATTTCTAAGACAAGTGGTGAGAAAAGAAGGGATAATTTTGGATGCGCATAAAGTGTAGGTTGTAGTAGATTTACTGAGGTTCACTTCTGCATCTGAGGTTTAAAGTTTTCTTGGGAATGGCTAATTATTATATTAAATTTATAGAGGCTTTTCATATATTTCAATCCCTCTAAAAAGATTAAATTATAAGGTCAAGAAATTTGATTGGACATAAAGTTCCAAGAGATTTTTTAGAAGTTAAAGTAATGTGTAGTTTTAGCTTCTATATTAACTACTATGTCAGGCATTGAGTGTAATACCAAGTAAATAGTATTTAGTTGTACATACTATGACTTAATCTAATAAAGGTAATAGAAAAAAATTTCTACATTAACACCTCTTGTATGTGTCTATGAGTGTCCTATATGCATGTAAATGTCTAAATTTATTTAAAGTGGGTCTTGGGCATCTGTATGCATAAATGTGAACTTTAGAATTTTCCTTTGGGGCATTGTAGCTCTGAGTTAGGGCACTGTAGCATGGTGCTGGGTTAGAATTTAATAAAAATATTAAAATACACTTTATTTTCACTTTAATTAAACCACCCCATAAGAAGCCATTTAGAAAGAGAGAGAGAGAGAGAGAGAGAGAGAGAGAGAGAGAGAGAGAGAGAGAACAGGAAAGTTAGAAGTTTATGGTGGATTTGAGGCAGACTTTACAGAGGATTTTTATTTTAAAAAAAATGTTACTTTAGCACATTCCATATCAAATTTCTTTAAAATTTAATTAATATATTTGGTTTGATTAAGAAATGTACCATCATTCCTTTGCTTCACACGAAATCCAAGAAAATATGTTAGCTCTCCCATCATACTTATCTCAAACTTTCTACTCTACATTTCTTAAAAGTCATTACTAAGATATTCATTTGTTGATCCAAACAATATTTCATCCACATATATATGAACAATGAGTTGATCTCCTCCTATTTTCTTTAAGAATGGGGTGGTATCTACACTACCGTTTAGAAAGGATCTATCTAGGAGAAATATACTGTCTTTTAAACCATGCCCTTGAAAGTTCATTAGAGATGTTAGACCCTTATGAACTAGCCCAAGGCTAATTATGAGAGAGGTGAATTGGTATTTTAGAAAATCTTTCGCAAAAAAAAAGCCAACCCAAAATCCACCACAAAGAAAACACAATGTAAAAATAATAAAGGAAAGAACACATCAGATTTATAATGGTTCAATCAAACCTTGACCTACGTCCACTACTCGGAGGCACCCTCCGAGTATTGCACTAAACTTAATGTCTCTCCTTTAGCCCCCACAGCTAGGCGGAGAAGCCCTTACAAAATCACTTCCACCTTCCCCGGTGCGGTGGAGTAGCCGGATCTTTTGAAACCAAAGAGATCTTCTTCTTCCAAGAACTTCCCTCAAGACAAGCCTTGAATTCGATGGTACTAAAGTGAAAGCTTGCGGGAGAAACTGTGTGGAATCCTCCTCCACACTCCATTGAAACCCCCTCCAAGGATCTTTTCCCTCTCTCAAACTCCACCCTTTCATCTCTCCCTTTCAAGCTCTCTCTTCAAGTTCCCTCCAAAAGAGCGAAGCTACAATGGCTGCCAAATACACTCTTCATGAGAAAGCAAGAGGTCTTTAAATATAGATTTGCAAAACTGACATTATTGTCCAAGACAATTGTCAGATCTTCCCGTATGATATGCTTAAAAAGAGATCTTCTAAAAACTCTAAAAATTCAATTTTGGTGCCAAACATCATCTAGGACGATCGCAGGATCGTCCCGTACGATGTGCTTAAAAAGAGGGATTCAGAATACCCTAAAAAGTCAATTTCGGTGCCTAGAATATTCCTGGATGATCATAGGATGGTCCAGTATGATGTACAAAATTTGACCTTATAGTCCTGGATGATATTAGAAAAGTCCAAGATGAATAGTACAAAAATTGTACAAATCATCCAGGATGATGTTCTGGATCGTCCATGATGATTAGAAGAAAAATTAATTATGTTGGCAAAGGTCATCATGTACGATATACCAATCGTCCAGGACGATCAGATTGAAAAATTTAACCAGAATTAGTCCCCTAATCATTGGATCAATTTAGGCATGATTTGTATTAATCAGTCGGGACGATCGGATCATTCAGGACAATCGGATCATACAGAATGATTTGAACAAAAATTTAACCTTAAATCCTTGCCTAAATTATCATTGGCGGCTCTTTTCCAAGATCATAAAGGATTGTCCTGGACAATCCAAAATCGTCCAGTACGATTAGTTCAAAACTTGATCTTTTAAATTTGACTAGATCTCACTCCCTTGAGTAGGTGTGTGCATGGTCACCAAGCAAGCATACACCCTTACAAGACTTGACTCAAGAAATAAAAAATTACATCAATAAATATTACAAATACTTTTACAACATAACATTATTCAACCCAATCTTGAGCTCTGATTATTTGTTTGATGTTGCATGGTATTCCTGAAATGTTAGTATACACACAAACTAATATATATATTGCAAATACAAGTAGACAATAGAAAGTGAGCCATAATATTTGTTATCATCAAAAACATAAACTCATAAGCTCGAGTTGCAATAGCCCTAGGTGCTTGCTTCAACCCACATAAAGCATTTTCAATTTATACATATGCTTGGGAAAAGATGAATTTCCAAACCTAAGTGGTTACTCTACATATACATTTTTATTAATAAGTTCATTTAAAAAGGCACTTTTAACATCCATTTGATATAATTTGAAGCCTTTAAACATTATAAAAGCTGATAGAACTACAATGGATTCTAGTCTTACTATAGTGGAAAATGTCTCCTCAAAATCAATACATTCAATATGATTATACCCCTTAGCCACTAATCTGGCCTTATTTCTAACCACTACTCTAAAATATTTCATCTTATTTTTAATACCCACTTTGTACCTACTCTATTATGGTCCTTAGTTTTGCTTACCAAATCCTAAACATCATTCATAATAAATTAGTTTAACTTTTCTTGCATAGCTAGGATCCAAAATTCATCAGATAAGACTTAGTCTATATTTATGGGTTCTACCATAGATATGAATGCAAAATGACTAGCCACTTTTCGATTTCCTTGCCTAGTTCTTACTCCTACAAAAAAAATTCCTAAGATGAGCTCTCTAGGATGACTATAAGAGTCTACACATTCTCTATGCAATGGCTCCAAAGGCTCTTCTCTATCACCAAGGTTAATAGACTGTACTCCTTGGATAATCTCTACTTCTTCATCTTCTTGTAACCAAGGTTTAATTAATTGATCAAATTCATCAAATACAATATAGGTGGAATCTTCTACAGCTAAGCTCCTCTTATTAAAGATCTTATAGGCTTTACATATAGAGGAATAGTCTAAGAAAACTTCTATATCAAACTTGGGGTCAAACTTTCCTAATGAAATTTACCTTTGATGCGAATAAAATATTTACACCCAAAGACATATAAATTATAAAGATTAAGTGTCCTACCCTTAAGCAACTCATATGCTATCTTATTTAATTTTAATCTAACATTCACCTTATTTAAAACATATCAAGCAGTATTTACTATTTCTTCCAAAAATAACTATGGAGAGAGTATTCAGCTATCATATCCCTAGAAGCTGGTACTAAAGTTTTATTTTTACTTTCAAATATCCCATTCTATTGAGGGGCCCTATGGGCAAAAAAGTTATGTTCAATTTTGAACTCCATACAGAAAGATTCATACTTATTATTCTCAAATTTTCCACCATGATCATTATGGATAGTAGATATCTCACATCCTAATTTTCTTTGAATCTAAGTGGAAAACATCCTAATTTTCTTAAATGATTCACTTTTATAAGATTAAAAAAAGCTCAAGTGAATCTTGAGTAATCATTAACAATCATATATCCAAAAGTTTTCTCACATAAGCTGGCTAGACTAACAAGCCCATACAAGTTCATATGTAAGATTTTTAGTAGTCAATAGGTGGTGATGTTCTTAAAGGAATGAAATGATGATTTGAATTATTTTCCTAATTAGCAAACATCATACAGCTGGTCCTTGGACAAATCTAACTTTGGTAAGCCTCCAACTAAGTATTTCTGAGTTATCTTCCTAAGGGTTTTATGCTTGAATGACATAGTCGCCTTTTCTATATCCTAGATTCATCAATAATAGTTTTGAGACATAAAGTATTTGAATTATCAATAAAAGTCAAATCATGCATGTAAATATTATTTATTCTTTTTCGTTTAAGATAATATTTCCATTCTAATTAATTATATATTTAGTAGATACAACTTTTATATCAACGCCCTTATCACATAGCTGACTAATGCTAAGAAGATTATATTTTAATCCATCTATAAACAAAATATTTTCTATATTAAAATTTTTGGCATAACCAATCATGTCTATATCCACCACTTTTTTGGTCATATTATCTACTAATGTTACCTTTCCTTGAACCATGTCCTCCAGCGTGATGAACTACTTCAAATCTCCAGTCATGTGATGTGAACACCCTCTATTTAGGTGCCCTGTGTTCTCACTAGGCCTTTTGTGAGAGCATCCCTTCAAAGTCATCAATGATTAGATTTGCTAACCCAAGTAAGTTTGGACATCATAATTTAATGGATGGGATAAATGCAAGCTATGTTGTGATGCAAATGACTTAGGCCTCCACACTAGATATGTTCTATGGTACATAGTGCAAGTGTGGGCTATGCGTCATACGATGCTACAAGAATAGAACCTAACAACTAGAAATGAATTCATTAACTTATGTGAGTGGTAGTGCCTCCATTTTGGGATATGAGATACAAGCTGTGTTTTTGGTTGTGTCAATTATGCTACTGTAGATAGTGGTTTATTATTTTGAAATGCATGAAGTTTCATTTTAAAATTTCATTTGCACTTTTATAGCTTTCAAACATTAAGTTTTAATGCATGCTTGCTAAAGTCTAGCTCAATTGCAAGTGTTTCTAATTCCTTAAATGCATCCTCTATATCAACATGCTCTATTTTTAGGAGTCACGAGATTTATTTATTTCAATGTGCTTCTTATTTAGTTCATTATATTCATCAAGTAAAGAATAATGCTTTTTATTCAAGTAATGTGTTCAGTTCTAAGAATATTATGATCTTTTCTAATATAATAAACTTTGAATTTAACATTGTATATTTTTTCTTTAACTTCTTATATGATTTATGTATTATTTAGAAATAACAAATAAGTCATCATAGCTAAGCTTACATTCCTCTTCCTAGTTGGAGTTAATAAGAGATTTATCAGCCATTAAATACAAATTTGTTATTTACTCAGGTTCTTATTCTTAAGGTATGAAGTTGAATCTACCCAAAAAGCCTTCTATGTTCTTTGCTTCCCCTTTTTAAAACTTAAATTTTCTTCACCCTTTTCCTTTTTAGGGTGAGTTTCAGGTTGGGAAAATCAAATATTAAGTGTCATCTTATAGTCAATGAGTGAGCTAAGTAGATTATTAATAGAGTAGATGTTCAAATCTTTGATTCGTAGATGGCAACAATTTTAGCATCATAATTATCACATAATCAGCATAGAATCATATTGACTTATTTGAATTGGACAACTCTCAACCAAGTGTATGCATATTAGAATCTTAAGAAACCTAGTGTACATGTTAGTTATCATCTCTTTTAATTTCATATAGAATAACTCCTAGTCATGCAACAATATATTTAGACGGTACTATTTAACTTCACTGGTTCCTTCATACATGAGATTTAGCCTATCATAAATTTCCTTCTAAGTTCTGCATGAAGAAACATGCTTATACTCCTCAGACTTTAAAGCACAAAAAAATATAATACAAATATTTTGCATTGAGTTATGCATGTTTTCTTTTCTCAAACCTCCATTCATTAAAAGAACTTCTTCCTTAATGCCACTAGCAAAAAGAGATGGATGTGTATATCTAACTTGAATCATATGCCACATGCGATAATCAATAGATTGAATAAAAGTATACACACACACTTTCTAAAAATCATAAGGAATAACATCAAAATAAGTGGATGCCCAATTGAAATTCCTTCAGTTGTATTATGATTACCATTATAATTTTCCATTAGAACTAATCAATATTTTTTTAATCAACAATTCAAGAGAACTCACTTTGATACCATTTGAAAGTTCAAAGATGGTTTGTCAAACCACTCGAACTGTGTAAGACAAACCAAGATGGTGGTGAATTGGTTTTTTAAAATTGTCTCTCAATATATTCTTTTGAAATCTCAAAACCAATTACACAAACTTCAGGAGAAGTAATTTATAAAAAAAAAATTCTCTTTTGATTTTTTGTAGAAAAAAAAAATATGAAGATATTTTTTAGCTTTTTTAATTTTTTAGTTCTTTTTTATTTTTATTTTTCCAAAAAATTTAAATCAAAATAAATCTCAATAAGCTCAACAAATGCTTGCAAGAATAAAACATGTAGAGAAAATTAAAATGCAGGAAAATAAAAAGTAGAAAGAAATGTAAAATGAGCACACCAGATTTATAGTGGTTCGGTCAAACCTTGACCTACGTCCACTCCCCAGAGTCCTCATCACTTAGTATTACACTAAACCTTTTAGTGAATATCAATAGCAAGCTGGAGAAGCCCATACAAAATCTCTTCAAAGAACTCGATGTGCTAGAGTAATAAATTCTTTTCCACCCTCTTAGTGAAGCAAAGAACTTATAACATTTTTTGCCCTCCTTATGATGTAGAGAAACTAGTTTCAATTTTTTTCCCTCGTTGTGAGGTAGAGAATTGAGAATGCTTTTCAATCTTCGAGTGAGGTAGAGAACCTATAGTCCTTTTTACCCTCCTAGTTTATTTATATCATATAGTACAATCAATTTCACACTAAATGATCTTCATAGAAGTAAAAATACTTAATTTTCCACTACGATGTGTGTGTGCATAATTGGTATGCTGGCATAAACCTTTTTATTGGACTTTTAACTGAAGAATAATAAAAAATAAATAAATCAAAATATAGACTTGTAAAAAAATCAAACCTATTCCACTTAATTTTGGGTTGATCCTTTTACATGGTGTATGATGTATCTAAAATATTTGTATGCACAAAAAAAATATATAATAATAATATTAGGAGAAACTAAGTAGAAATCAAATTATATTTGTTATCATTAAAATCATAGCCATAGTATCCTGGATTAAAACACAATTAACAATTTAGTTTTGATGAGTCCTAAATTTTTGTAAATATGCCATAGACTATGAAGAAATAATTAGGTTTCTTACTTGGAGAGATTTAAATGTCCAATGGAAGAGAACAGAGGATAAAATTATGAACTTTTCTGCATCTACCCTCACCCAAGAATCTAAAGCCTGGCATTATTTCACTTCAATGAAGATTATGCCAAGTAGAAATATTAATGAGGACATAAAGGATATGTTTATTTTAAATTACTATATTGAAAAAGAAAGTATGATAGATTTTTGAAATTTTTATCTTTTGGTCAGTCCAATATGTGCTTAGGGGTCTACTTCAATAGTTCAAGGGCATCCTAATCTTATTTTAATTTATGTTAGTCACCATTAATAATATTAAACCTAAGGGAGGAGTAAGTTATTCCTAAATTTTTCCTAACTAGGTCTAAGATCATGTATTTCAAAATCTCCTTATTAGGGCGAAGAGAGGGATATGACCAACCAAAGAAACCCAACTAATAGTGACTTTGATATACTAGGATGCCAAGAGATCAAGTGCAGACCTTCTTGATAATGTTGATCCAATTGGGCATCTCTTGATCAATTTGGACAACAACTTAATGAACTAGAATAAGACATGTATGCCAGCTATGATCATATGATTCTCTAACACTAAAGATAGTATCATTACCAAGCTAACTATAATGAAGTAATGGTTAGGTTTTTTAAGCATTGGGAGATGGACTCTCTTAGTCAACAAAATTTCTTCATTAGCCCACCCTACTTTGATATGTATCCACGAGAAGGACATTCATTAGAACCAACAATAATACAAGCAGAAGAAAAAAAATATGAACATAGAGACGTACTATATTGTTAGTGTGGTAGCTATTTTTTTTTTTAATTTTATTATACTTTGTTTTTTTTTTATTTTTATATTTTTCTATTTATTTTAATTTGTTGAATTAATTTCTTGCAATTTTTTAGTATTTGTAAAAAAAATTATTGTATTTGCAAAAAAATGAATGAAATTAATTTCTACAAATTTAGGAATATTTGTTATCTCACTATATTGCACTTTTTGCTTGAGTTATAAATTTAAAATATTTAAAACTAACATCCTTATGAATTTAATAGTACAAAACTTTCAAAATTTTCATAATAAAATAAGTTGCATGTAAAAACATTTTTTCATTTAAATTAGTAATTTTGGAGAAATTAAATCCTAAAAATAACTTAAGTACTTGACTACTTATAAATGAATACTAGGTTTTAGGATTAATGTAAATTAACTCATTAAGTTAATCATATATCACCAAAAAGGAAATTAATTAAGGAATTATAAAACCTTTAATAAATTTAAATTAGCATAATAGTTGAGGCAAAAGATTGGTATTCAGCATAAAAATATGGTATTTTATCAAATCAATACAATGCAAAATATATTTTTATCTTAGAACATGTAATATCTTGATCTTTGGAGGAATTTGATAAGAGAAAAATTATTAATTTTAGATTGCATGTATTATGATATTTAAGCTTTTTATCATTATTTTTCTAGAGAACAAGTGAAAAATCATGAAAATTGAAACAACACTGTTGTGCCAAAAAGTCAGGGTTATAGCGCCAAAGTTTATTCCAACATTGCAACACCAAAGCTTATTCCATCACCACAACACCAAAGCTTATTCTAGAATTGAAGTGCCACCCTTTTAGCATCACTATGGAGAGATAAAAAAAAAATTCTAGAGTGTTTAACACTGAGGTAATATCTAGGAAGTGTTGCATCACCATATAGAGCACCACAGTGCCAAATCGCCCATCACTATGATGAGAGACAGCTAAACCAGTGAACCAATGCAATGAATGGTGAACCAACGTGCTGGTCCAGAACCACCATGGTTCCATAAAGCCAGCATTGTGATGGAAATTCAAATATTTTGAAATCATTTAAATAATACCTTTAGTATTCTTATTGGAGGTTGCAACGTTATGGAGTTGTGAGTGTGTGTTTGAGTGAGTGTAAGTGGCTATTCTCAAGAGGAGTGGCTCTTGTATCTATGTTTTGTGAATTAAATTTGTATAGATCAAAGTGGAGAAGTGCAAAGGTGTGATGAGCATAATCAAATTTGAAAAAAATATTATTTATCTTTTCAATCATTTATTAGAGTTTCTATAAATCATTAATAGAAATCTACATATCAACAAGAAGAATCTAAAATCACATACATCATAATATTTCACCATATTTATTCTCCCAAAATCATATATAATGATTAGTAGTTCAAAAGAATCTATAATATATCCCTAGCTGATGGCTACAAAAGCATAAAAGAAAATACAAAGTAAAATTAAAAGGAGAACCTGAGAATCTCTGAGAACCTCACTCCACTTGGTCCTAATCCCTTCCCTAACTTGAAATCATTAAATTCTATATAACGAGCTAAAAATCCCATTAGTAACACAAATTCACTAAAGCATTCAAAGCAAGGCTTAAAGAATCAATATGCATGCTTAGTTCAATCAATAACATTTAATCTCATCAATGATTAGTTATCATCTGTAAGGCTCAAAATGATCAATAACAAAAGAAAGAAAACATTACAATGAAATATATGGATAAATGGTCAATACAAGAATCAATAAAATCCATAAAGCAATCATACTAAAATTATTCACAAATCAGTAAAGGAATCATAACATACATGTGTCATATTATCAGTCTTATCCATCTTATATATTATCAATCATATGCATTATCTACAGTCAAAACATGAATGTGTACCGATTCTATATCAAAATTATCAATGCACTTTATAGTTCTATTTATCCATACTATCAAGGTATACATGATTCTATATATAATTTAGCAAGGTAGGACATACAACTTTAATGTCAAAATTTCATCATTCCATTTGTTCATTCATATCATAAAATAATATAAATATTATTATCATTTTTATTACAGTGGCAACCTTTAAATTAATAAAGAGTTATCACTCTCCACCTGTCGGCGTAATCGATCACCGATTACAGGCTACAATCTGGATAATACCACAAATTATATTTAAAGGAAAGCTTCTCACCCCACTCTCCTGTGTAGGGTATTATGTTTTAAAATCCAACCCATATTAATTAATAGTGTTGACAGTAAGCCTTTCTTACTTTTGTGAAATATGTTTTAATGTATGAAGATGATAGTATGATAAATCAAGAGAAAATATATTTTTATTGATTTAGGATAGAATAAATCCATCAAACCTAAAATCATTAAAAACTAAAATAAGATTTTGGTTACTTATAATAATTATGTAAAAAAATCTCAGAACAAAATTGATGGATGTAAATGCCCTGAATTTCTTCTCTCTCCTCCCTCTCTCTTCCTTCCTCTCCCACTCTTATTCTTCTTGAGTACATCACGGGGTGAGAGGAGTAGATCGCTTAATGCTTCAATTTTTTTATGCACCCTATTTCAAATAAAACTTCATTTTTTAATCTTTTTTTTTTTTATTTTTGGATCATTATAATGTGCCCACCTTAGAAAAATATCTCCTTGAACATTTTCATGAGCCAAAATAAACAGAACAAATCAGTAAAAATAACAAAAACTCATCAAAATAAATTAAAATGATTCAAAACTAAGATATTTATTCAAATTTGTTCAAACTAATATTGATGATTAGTTCATCATTAAGTGTGTGAAATCAGTCATGAATCTAAACAAATAATTATACTCACACGTGTATTTTAAGTAATAAATATACTATATTATAGCTAATGTACTATGATATAATTATCAATCAATCAATTCAAATTCAATTATAAATATTGGATTGAAAATTCTACCAGTGGATCCTCCAAGTGCACCTCTATCATTCTGTTAGGTTAGATTGTAGAATCTAGGTCAAACGGGCGTCAATGCTAGCATAGAAGACTATACAGGCTCTATTATTCCTTTAATAACTCCTCCATCACTTATCCTACTCATTCACCCTTCAGTGTATTCTCTAGATTCCATAATCTTCTATCTATAGTCGTGTATGGCTTGCTTTCTACGAGTCTTGATCATATGCCCTGTCACCAGTGACAATTAAACTTCTGGTGCCCTTGCTACCCACATCTAAAACACTATCCAGTCATTAGAAAAACTGTCCAGTATGCCTCTTATTGCGTTGGGCACACTTTGATAAGCTTCCCACACTTGATTCAAATCCTTTCCAATAGTCTAAGAACATACTTCTCTTTCACTACTATCCATGCTAATTATATCATCTCCCAATATCTTCCTTCTCATATATTTTCTTAATAGTGGAATAACCAAATCATTCTCCACTAGACTTACTCTCTCAACTAGTTTTAAAAATTCCTAAATCCTTAATGGTATAAGCGGATGCCTCAAGTCATGTCATAGTCCCCTAAAATATCAATAACATTTTCCCTTTACTATACTGATCAAATGTGGAGCATAACTTTCCAGTGTAATGAATTTAACTGTGTACTACATCATTATTCTATCCCCTTTCCCCAATCTTATGAAAGCCTCCTATATTTATGGTCAGACTAATTATAGTACATACTAGTCTCTAAAAAAGTAATAAACTCAGCCCAGGTAATCTCTACATTCATTTTACCTTAAAATTTCTCTCTATGTTGTCCTATACATCACCCCTTTGCTTCTCCTTCAAACAAAAACACTACTAGTGGCACTTTTCTATGCTCTGTACACTACATATTATCAATTTTGTTTATCTCATCAAGTAGTCTTATATTATCTAGGGTTCTATAACTCTCGTAAATAATAGTGGCTTCAATTTATGAAACATTTCAAGATGCTAGTCCTCTTCAGTCTCCTTATGTCTAGTCTACTTACTTTGAGCATCACTTATTACCTGTGCATGCATACTGGCAAGCATTATTAAACTATTAAAATTGACCATAATTATTGCTTCACTCTATCCATCATGTGTATACTAATCATTAGAGTCCATCTATGTACTGATAATTTTTTTTCTAATCAATTAAAATATAAATTTAAAATAAACACACATGTGGATCAATCAATCAAATACAGAGATGAGAAAAACCTGCACTACCCAACTCATAATTAATTCATGTAGCTATGAATTCCATTTTTCTAACAATTGCTCTAATACCAAGTTTATAACACCCCAGAATCAAATTTAGAAGAATTTTCTTTATATGTTTTTAATCATTTTCTAGAGCTTCTATAAATCATTAGTAGAAATCTGTATATCTAGCAAAAGCATCTAAAATCATATACATCTTAATATTTCATTATATTTATTTACCCAATATTATATATAATAGTTACGAAATTAGTTAATTCAATAATCTATCCATTGCTCTTGGATAAAAAAGTGTAATAAAAAATGCAAAACAAAATCAAAAGAAAACCATGAGTATCTCTCACAATCTCACTCCACCTCATCATAATATCTTCCATGACTTTAGATCATTAAAGTTTACATAATGAGCTACAAAGCTTAGTATTAACTCAAATTCACTAAAGCTTCTAATGCAAGGATTAAAGAATTAATACGCATGTTCAATTTAATCAATAAAGTAAATAGAATTCAATCTCATCAATGATTAATTTTCATTGATAAGGCTCAAAATGATCAATAATGAAAGCAAGAAAACATTTCATTGAAATATATTGATAAATGGTAAATACAATAAACAATAAATCCATAAAATAATCATACTAAAATCCTTCATAAATCAGTAAAGAACACATAATATATAAGTGTCAAGAATATCATTAATCTTATATATTATCAATCATATGTATCATATGCAGTCAATACATGTATCTATATCCATAACTATCTATCTATGAATTCTATTTAAGTACAATACAATTCTATTTATCAATATTATGAAGGTATACATGATTTAATATATGATTCAGCAAGGCAGGACATCATGCTTTAATATTGTATTTTCATCATTCCATCTATTGCATTATAACTTAACTTGCATTAATTTATAGTGGTGACAAACAACCTTCCTTGCTTTTATGAAATAAGTTTTAATGTATGAAATATAACATGAAATGCTCAGTTCTATAAAATGTAAGAAAATCTATATATCAGTTTATAACATCAAAACATCATAATTTTTATTTTATCTAGTGAATTCAATAGCTTTACTGTCAATATGTTCATAAAATCCATATCTATTGAATACAAAAAGTTACACCATGAAAGTATGATAAAACATGAGAAAGTACTTTTTTATCCATTTACGAGATAATAATCAGTTGAAATTAAAATTATGAAAATCCAAAATGAGATTTAGGTTACTTACACGACTAGAAAAAATCTCTGAAAATAATTGATGGACAAAATACCCCGAATACCTTCTCTCTCCTCCCTCTCTTCCTTCCTCTCCCTCTCCCATTCTTCCTTCCTAAGCAAGTCACAACTCTGAGGGGAGGAGTTGGCTTAATGCTTTTATTTAATGCTTTAATATTATGATTTAATATATATTAAAACTCTTTTAGTGTCCTAGCAATGCAATGCATAGACCCATCATTGCAGTGCTATATGTCTAATCTAAATTTACTATAGAATAGTGCATTTAGCGCTGCAGCCTCAGTTTTCAGTGTCTTTATGCTTTCATCATAATGCCGCAGTGCTTTAAGGTACAACATAACTGCTCTCCAGTTCAAACAAAAATTCAATTTTTGTTAACACATTTTATATTTTTGGGTTATTACAATAGGAGTATATACCTTAGATGTGGGTCATTTCTAACATTTTATCTACTATTTATCTTCTTTGTTAAAGTTTATAACTTGTTGTTTTATTGAGAAAAATAAAATGTTTGTGTTATGTAATATCGTCTCCATGTGTAGCTAAATTTTTATTCTGAATATACGATTATTTAAAAGGCATGTATTTCTTAGAATAGGTTTAATCTTTATAGTATTTATGCTATTTTTAATTCCTCCTTGCATCAATTGGTTAATGTATAGGCCATACTTAAATTAAAAACCTGGTGTGATCTAGAGCCTAGACGTAATATTAGAAGATAATTAGAGGTTTTAAAATGTAGATCGTCTATAATATAGATATATGGTGCTTATGATTATGGGATCTGAAGGTGAGAATATAACTGTAGTTAAGAGGAATCCTAACTAATACTCCAATAAGCTTGATAAAGATGAGAAGTACTTATGATCTGATTCACAATAATAATAGGTATAAAATCGCTCTAATGCAATCATGTATTTTAAATTTGATAGGTTTTGAACTTTTATAAATAGTTAATTTACTTTCTATATTTAAAATTTTAATTTAATCTACTCCAACCATCAATTAAGATCATTAAGCTAGTAAATATTTTCACTTAGAAGGCACTATTAAAGTGAATTTAGAAAATGTTTTGTCCTTTCATGGGAATGATACACTTCTCATCACTTTACTACTTGACACAATATGTGCACTTCCATAAAACATGATTTATGCCTTAGTAAATTATACCATCTTTACATAACTAAATAGCATGTGTAAGCTACAACAAAAAACTCAACATTATCAAAGTAGAAAAAATAGGTCAATTTTGTCTGAACAGATCTTCTAATAGATCAATAGGCTATTCAGATTTCCCATTTGTCTAAGGGTGGAATGCAGTACTAAAATTCAATCTTGATCCTAGATCCTCCTAAAGACTCTTGAATAGCTTGAAAGTGAATCTATCATTATGGTCAAAGATGATCACCATAGAGATTCCATAGAATCTAACAATTTCCCTTACATACAATTGAGCTAACTTGTCAACTAAGGCTTCATTTGGGATGGATTTCTTACTGCGTCTTAAAGAAACTTTATAGTATAAAAAATTGAATTTTTGAAATAAAAATTTGTTTTAAGAATCAATAAAAATGTTGTCCCAAATGAAGCCTAAATCTATCTATCTTACATGAAAAAAATGAACAGACTTCATTAATATGTCCACACCCACTCATACAATTTTTTGGACTTGCCTAAAACAAGAAAATCTGATAACAAAATCCATTATGATGTTTTCCCACTTCTACTCAAGAATAGATAATGACTGCAATAATTCACTAGGTTTTGATATTACACTTAGAAATAAACTATGTTGCTTCTCATTTATATACATGCCACCAAAAATTGGACTATACTTCACGGTACATTTTTTATGGACTAAATGAACTGTGTACTCAAAATAGTAGGCCTCATAAAGAATCACTCTCCTCATATCACTACTATCCAAGAATCCAAAATCTTTGAGACTAGTGCTCATTTCTCTCTTAATTGTTCTCCATGATTTCAAGTATAAGATTCTCTCCATGGTGGGAGGTGACCTCTCTTTATGCGTCGAGTAGAGAGCACATTGGTGAAGGTAGTGAAGGAGTGAAAGGCTTTAGAAACCATGTCTCTAGTAGTGATAACGAAGGCTCAGTGGGGCAGGCTCAATGAGCTTGGGAGTCCTAGTTGCCTCGCTAGGCCATAGCTACTAGAGGTGCATCTAGTCAATCAAAAAGAAAACTGTTGGTGAGCTATAATGACACGAATGACTTTGCTTCTGATGCTATGGACCCGCTTTCCAATTAGGCTCAATTGTAGAAGCTCATTTGGATTCCTATGGAAGCTCTCATTACTTTATAGTACTTGGAGATTGATGCTAATCTAGGGGCTGATGTATCATGAAACCCAAGTACGCCCCCATGATCTAAACATGATGCAAATGATACTATGCACATGGAGAAATATTTAAACATAAAGGGTGATAGTTGTATACATAAGGAGTATTATATAATTGAGTTTAATGCAATATTTGTGGATTGAGCCATATTGACTATGTCAGTTTGATTACAAAGGATCAGTTTTATTGCTTGTTGTATTCTTTTATTAATAGACTTTAATTTTTAATAGGCCTTAAAGACCTAATATAAATGTATTAAACAAATATCTCAGTCGAAGTCATGACCATGTATTTGTTTAACTGTTTGATAAGTGTAGACTCCTATCTAGTCACATAGAAGGATCATGCTCGAAATGAAGTTCATTTCCTTACCCACCCCGCATACTTAGACATTACGTGTGTAAATAAAACACGCTCGTCGGGGCCCATGCGGGTGTATACTCACACATGTATACAGGTTTATATGCTTGCATGTACACTTCTATGTTTGTATATATACATGTTTAGGTGTATGCGTGGGGGTGTTTCAAAATGTTTAGCGCCGATCAGTTGTGCGGGCAACTGCCATTTTAATGTTTACAATCCTCTTTTTGAGAGCTTGTAGACATCTTCTGTCAGCTTATATGAGTATTACGGATATGATGGTCTTATGCCATAGCTTGTGAATTGCTTATTGCTTTCCTTATGCATATTGCTCCAGTCTTTGGTCTTTGCAGTACATCCTTTACTACTACAAGGAGGCAGGTAAATGTATTCATTCACATATTTGAGTTGACTAATTGATACCACATTTTTTGAAGTCCCTTTGCATATACCCTTAGGTGGCATTCTTGCATATGCTTGTCGGAAGTGTCATTATCAACATGTAGGTTCATATGTTCATTGCATACCAACTCTTCTTACTTGTACTTATTTGCCATTAGTTCACATGCCCTCTTTGATTATTGTTGATCATTGCAAGCAAGTCATGTTATCCATTAAGAGCATCATATCATGGCATGAAATCCGATTAAGTTGTTTACTATTTCACCACCACTTATAAGTAAGTAGCTTTTACAAATCTCTTTTCCACCACCAGCCTTTTATATGTTCATTTGTATTTAATTTAGAGCATATTATTTTGCAAATCATAACTTCATTTTTAGCACTATGTCATTTTTCATATGTTAAATTTAAATTTGTGCGTCCCGTGCAGTCTCAATTTCAAATTCAAACTAGGTCATGTGCATTTTGGCTCAAGTCAAGTCCACTACTGTTCACTTTTGTCCTCTGTAATTATTTCAAATTCAGGTCCTCTATTTGCTACGAATTTTGGCAGCCTCCTGACGTCTACCTCATTTAGGAAAAATTTCAGGAGTCATAACATTTCCCTTCACGCTACATGAGCGCTTCAGGTATGTGTCAGGCGACACCACAATCATATTTCTTCAATCCCCGTCATGCTACAAGAGCGCTAAAGGTCTTTGGGATTCCTATTTGAAAATGTGCAATTTTCTTTCCCTCGCCATGCTACAAGAGAGCTTAAGGGTACTTAATTTCTTCCTCATCACGCTACGAGAGCGTTTCGTGGCCTACCCGCCTTGTCGCAAGCGTCGCACCGGGTTCCCTCCCATGGTGTTATGAGAGCGCGTAGGGTTGTCCGCTGTCTAGCCTCAAGCGTCAAAAGCGGGGTTTTGGAGGTTAAAACATTATTCATTTAAGCGAGATAAGGGAATGGACGCGACAGATTGGTGCCGTTTGCAGATTGCAGGACTTGAGCGAGATTTTTGGCAGGAAATCGGGATGGGCAACGCATTTCAGCATGTTTGTATATATTTTTTATCTTATGCTTGTTTTGGATATTATGCGGAGGTCAACAATCACTAGGTTCAAGGGCGAAACCACATTAGGCTTGAGGGGGGGCAATTGCCCCCCACCCCGCGGGAATTTTTTTTTTTCCTAAGCCTCTTCGTCCCGCGGTCGACCTATATGTCAAGTTAGCGTGAGGGTGGGCAGTTGCCCCCCCCCCCTCCCCAAAAAAATAATTTCCCTAAGCCCCTTCATTCCGATGTCAACCTAGTCCTAGCAAACAGGGCATAGGATATAAGAGAAGCGAACAAGAGTGGGCAAAGGAGCTCCGACAAAAACCCAGCAGCTCCGTTCTTCATTGCCGGCGATGGAGCAATCTCCATCTTGTGCTTGAACCAATGCAAAGCTAAGAAGCAGGACAATAACATAAAGCATAAGAGAAGACTTCATCATCATGGCTTCCATATGAGAAATGAGAAGTGGGGAAAGAGAAAAAGCTTTAGCTTTTACAAAGAACTGAGCAGATGTCTTGAAAATCAACTAATTTAATACATTTGGATATATTTATAAATCATTTGAGTAATAAAGCAACAAAAATTACAATTTTACATCATAATTAATATTATTTAAAATTTATATATTATTTGAGTAATAAAGCAACAAATTCTACAGTTGGCTTGTTGTGCTCAATCTCAAAATTGTGTCTATATATATGTTGAAATTTTATTTAACGTTATTACAATAAAGCTCTGTAAATTGTTGCAAATGTTTCTGCACTCTCTATATATGATATACATGCAATATTCTCTCTCTCTCTCTGTATATATATATATATATATATATATAATTCTTTAAGGGCGAGAAACCTGGCAAGTCGAATCCTGCCAGGGGGCACTGCCCCTTTGGACCATCGACATATATGTCTTATAAGTTTGCCCCCCCTGAAAATTAGGGCTGATTCCGCCCGTGACTAGATTCCCACATCGTGCCATTCTATGCTAGACTGTATGGTTACTGAAGGTGAGGTAAAGATGCTCTTCACTCTTCATGAAATAACAGAGCTTTAGGTATTACTGGAATCACTTCATCCTCGTTCAAGAAATTTGGGAGGTGGTTAAGCCTGATATGTGTGCTACCATTTTATAATTTTTCCAATATGGATGCATGTCACCCTATTAGAAAGAAACATTGATTGTTCTAATAACCAAATAGCAACTAGCCGACTCCTCATCCAGTTTTGAACCATAAGTTTATGCTAATCAATTTATAAAATTCTGGCCAAGATAATTGTCCATCAAATTAATGCCTCTTTCTTCCTCTCATCTCTGAAGACCAAGGTGCTTTAGTCTCCTAATGTTCTATATCCCACCATTGTCTACATGCTCAGGAGCTTATTAACAAGTTTAAGCACTACTGTAAAGTCGGGGCTTCTTGCTATTAAGCTTGATATGTAATAGGTTTATGAGTCTATGAGCTAGCCAACCTCCCAAGTTCTCCGTTGTCATTGTACCTTTTCATCTTATGCTCTGAGTTTCTTTCCAAAGCTATGCAGAAATGTGGGCAGTTGCTGGGCATAAGTATTACTCCTTCCCCGTGTTTCACATCTCTTGTATGCATATGACATTCTCCTCTTTGATGAAGCTTTGATGAAGTATGCCAAGTCTATTACTGGAATATTTGCTTGACTACTGCTCGCGGATAGGCCATAAAGTCAACAAATTGAAGTTCGCGGTCATGTTCAGCAAGGCCACAACTGATTGGAAGAAACATTGTGTTGCTAAGGCCAATTGATTCCATCGTGTGGAGGAAATAGACTATTTGGGCGTTTGCTTAGCTATGCAAAATCTCATCACCTATGACTACTCCAATGTTATCTTGAAAGCTAAGCACAAGCTTAATACTTGGGTCGTTCGTCACGTTTCTTTTGCAGGTCATTCCACCCTTCTAAAACTGCTCTCCTTCCCGCCACTTCCTATCTTATGACCCATACTGTGGCGCCCAAAGCTGTCCTGAATCAAGTGAAGCAAAGGCATGCACGTAAGTACCCTTTATCAAGCTTAGATATTTGTAATTCCAATCCGAAAATTAAGATAAACAATCTTTAAAAACTAAATCATCAATTTTGTACGCAATCCGAATACAGAGTATGATTCGGATGCTGCGTATTTACTGCTTATTTTACAGTGTATTTTTTGATATATTATTTTTTCTACGTATTTTTTTTTATTATATATTTAATGAGTATTTAGTAAGTATTATTTATTTGCTGATAAAATTTCTCCCTCCATTGAGGGCCAATAAACAATAATAAAAATTTAAAAGAAAAAAAAAAATCTTTAATCTTTATATGCCTCGACTCAACCAGAAACCAACCCTGCTATGCCCAACTCCTCTCACCTCAGCCGATGGATCGCCATTATCAGCCATTACTCTCGCAAAGGTTTCTACGAAGAAACCCTCCGCCTCTTCCGCCAAATGCAAAACGAAGGGTTACCCCCTAGCCGCTTCATCTTTCCCAGCGTCCTCCGCTCAGCTTCCAAAATTTTCGATTCCAGAATCGGCAGATCCCTCCACAGTTCATCTATCCGATCATTGTTATCTTCAGACCCCTTTATTTGCAGCGCTCTAATCGAGTTCTACAGCAAATGCGGCCGAATAAAAAACGCCCGACAAGTGTTTGATGTAACGCCTGAGAAGGACTTGGTCGTCTGGAACTCCATTGTCTCGGGATACGCTTCTCATGGATTACTCGAAGAAGGTATGTCCTTATTCCGAAAAATGCAATCTTGCGGTCCAAAACCGGATTTATTTACTTGGAATTCTTTAATTTCTGGGTTCGCCCAATCGGGTAATGAACAAATGGCTTTGAAGCTTTTTGATTCAATGAAAATAACTGGAATTGAAGCTGATGTATTCTCTTGGACGTCTCTTATTTCTGGGTCTGTACGCAATTTCAATTACAGAAAGGCTTTTGCTTTGTTTCAACAAATGGTGGAGGTCGCCCAAATTCGGCCGAGCTCAGCTACTATTAGCAGTCTATTACCGGCTTCAGCCAACGTTTTGAATCTGAGAAGAGGTAAAGAGATACATGGCTACGCCATTGTTAACGGATTCGAAGCTGATTTGTTTGTGAGCAGTTCGCTGGTGGATATGTATTCGAAGTGCGGGGTCATATCCGACGCAGATAAGGTATTCGACCATATGCTTGTCAAGAATACGGTATCATTTAACTCCATGATTTTTGCTCACGCAAATCATGGGCGCTGTGAGAAAGCTATAAAACTTTTCTATAAAATGAAAATCTATGGTTCAGTGCCTGATCATTTAACATTCACTGCCATCTTAACTGCTTGTAGCCATGGAGGAAAGGTAAAACTTGGGAAATATTTGTTTAGATTTATGCAGGAAGGGCACCAGATTGTACCCAGGCTGGAGCATTATGCTTGCATGGTGGATCTTCTTGGAAGAGCTGGTAATCTATTTGAGGCTTATGATTTGATCAATGGGATGCCAATGGAGCCAGATTTCTTTGTTTGGGGAGCATTGCTTGGGGCTTGTGAGCTCCATGGGGATGTCGAGCTTTCACAGATTGCTGCGAGGCATTTGAGTGAGCTTGAGCCTGACAACACTGGGAGCTTGTGTCTTCTGGCTAGTCTAATGGTGAGTGCAGGGAGATTGGGAGATGCAGAGAAGATTAAGAAGGCAATAAAGAAGAAGAAGTTGAGAAGATACTTGGGATGTAGTTGGACACAGCAGTAACTGTTAAGAAGTTTTGCATTCATGGTATTTTTTTTTTCTTGCAAATGGAGCCAAATGATCTTTAAGAAAATTAAGTTTCATGGAAGGTGAGAGAGAGAGAGAGAGAGAGAGAGAGAGAGAGAGAGAGAGTTCTGATAGGATCATTGTTGAATTCATCTCAAATCAACTTTCTGATTCCAGCAACCAGATGGTCTTGACTGAGTTCAAAAATTGTGCTACATCAGATCGAATTGCAATGTCCATGTTTTGTTACAGAGGAGCCTAATTTTTGTTATAGAAAGAAGCATCTTACAAAGACTTAGGCTTTATTTGGGACAAGTTTCTTTTTTCTTTTAAGAACTTCTTAGTATAATTTTTTTTCAACTGTAAATTTTTGTACTAAAAAGTTGCTTTAGAAAATAGTAAGAAATATGTTTGGAATGAATCCTTTGCTCATCAATTAGGTTGTACATATATAAAGTATTCGGTGTGTTTTGCATTGATTTTCTTTGTATTTTATTTGTTCTCGGTAATTGAGTTGGGTCTCGCCCTATGTTGCACCGATACGGATACGGCGACACGGATACGACACGATACGAATACGGGACACGTCATTTCTTAAAAATACAGGATACGGGTACGGCAGCATAATTTATAAATCATACATAAAAATTAAGAAAGTAATCAAAGCATAATATTTGAAATTACAAAAAAAAATGACAACAACATCATTTGTAGCCTTGTAGCTTATAATATCAAAATATAAGTAAGCATTAAATGTCTAGTACAACAACAAAAGCATAAAAATAAATTGTCTAGCACATAAAGTTTCAACTATTCAATAGAAGGAATGATATGATTAGCTTCTTCAGTGGTTTGTCTTTGGACTTCTATATCATCTTCAATAAATATCATAGCTTTTAATTCAGGTTCATCAAGTGAAAGATTAGTAATTTCTAATATTCTCATATCATCAAGAGACTCAAATCCATCTCGGAAATGAGAGAACTTTGCTCGCAGTCTTGGAAGTAAATACGACGCATCTTTTTTTTCGAATTTCTTTTTGTTTTTTAACGGACACGTGTATCGGATACTCGTATCCTTTTGAAATTAAATAGTATTTTAATTGGCTACGTCTATGGCGTATCTGACACGTATCGGTGGAGTATCGGAGGGGTAACCGTATATCGATGTATCAGATACAACACGCCTTCATAAATAGGTGTATTGGTGCAACATAGGTCTCGCCTAATTCCCAGCACATGTATGTATGAGTGATTGTTGAGCTTTTAGTAGATTGTTGCAAGTTGTTCGGTGAGCTCGAACCTAAGAGCGAGGGCTTCCGCCTTAGCTAATGGAATGGTGAATGCAGGGTGATTGGGGGATGCAGAGAAGATTAAGACGGTGGTGAAGAAGAAATTGAGAAGCTAATTGAGATGTTGTTGGACACAACTCTAATTGTTAAGACTTTCGGCATTAATGGTTTCTTCTTTGATACAAGTGGAACCAAATGATCAATGAGAAGACAGTTTGATGGGAGGAATATGGAAAGAGCAGGAGAGAGGAGATAGGGAAGGTGAGCTATGATTGGATCAACACCTTTGCTTTGCTTGAATCCAATTCAAATCAACTTCATGACTTGACCAACAAGTTGGTTCTTGCTTGAGTTCAACTAGATCATCAGAAAAGATAAATTGTGCTGGCATTAGAAGTTGTGAAGCCTGTGTGCTCGCTGGCTTAGCTGAAAAAGATTTTTAAAATTTATTGCCAATATTCTAAAATTGAATCCCGCATATATCACATTTGTGCTTCAGTACTTAAAATTGAAGGCCCCAGTCACTGTGCCAACCTCTTCCGAACTCTATTGCCTTAACCCTTCCTCCTCTCTGCCCTCCCCCAAGTCGATGCCCCACCTGTGCCGCACCTCATGCCTACTCACTTCTGGTTCGAAGGCTCCACTCGCCTGCCTTGTTCGCGCCGACCACACAAATCAAGTCACAACCAGTACGTCCGCCTCTTCTTCTTCCTTAGCCCTATTCCACCCGCAAAGACCGATCAGAGCCCTCTTCTAATCTTACGCAAATCCAGACGCTCAATTCCCAACCTCTTGTTTGCTCTCAACTGACTGTTGCTAGCTACCAAACTCAATTTCTCATCACCTGTAGCTGATCGAACCCAGTGTGCCAGATCTTCTTGCATTCCATCTCCATATCTCTTTCAGTTAGTTGAAATTAAACTCCAAATAGAAGGTTTTTTTTTTAAAAATATTTTTTTTTAGTTTTTTTATTTAGTTTTATTATTATTATTATTATCATTATTATTATTATTGCGTCATGGAATATTGGCGACGATAGAGAAACATAAAATTTAATGTCTTAGCTTTGTACGAAGATACAACACACAAGCAGATAAAAGAAAATATGCAGCATTCATAAGAGACACTAGTGTTTTACATGAAAACTCTAAAAAGGAAAAAACCACGAGGCCTGACCTAGTTTGAAAGAATCTACTATTATTTGCAGTCGATTATAAATGATGCCCTTCATATGAGGGAAGAACTTGGCTTGATATAATAGATATACATCATATAGAATGCATTACATGGTAGAAATAGGAAGAATCAGTATTGATATGTTCGTTTAGTTGACAGGACTAAAGTTGGCGGGCGACGGAGGTCGAGAAGACCGCGGTATGATGATAGTGGTTGGAATAACCATTGTCTAGCGAGGGAGGCTGGAACGACTGTAGTCGGCGGGAGATAGGGGTTAGAAAGACCGTTGCCTTGCGTTGGCAGTAGGAAGGACCGTAGTAGGCAATGGATGTCGGAAGGTTCGTAGTCAGCAAAAGACAAGGGTTAGAAAGACCGTTGTTTGGCGATGGATGTCAGAAGGATCATAGTAGACGATGGAGGTTGGAAGGACCATAGTCAGCAGGAGATAAGGGTAAGAAAGTTTGTTGTGTGGCGATGAAGGTCGGAAGGACCGTAGTAGGCGACGAAGGTCAGAAGGACCATAGTCGGCAGGAGACAAGGGTCAGAAATACCATTATTTAGCAGTGGTGGTCGGAAGGACCGTACTGGGTGACAGAGGTCAAATGGACCATAGTCGGCAAGAGACAAGGGTTAAAAAGATCATTGTCTTGCAATGGAGGTTGGAAGGACCGTAATTGGTGACAAAGGTTGGAAGGATCGTTGTCGATGAGAGACAAGGGTCAGAAAGACTCTTGCCTAGCAGTGGAGATCGGAATGACCGTAGTAGGCGATGAAGGTCAAAAGAATTGTAGTTGGTAGGAGACAAGGGTCAGAAAGACCGTTATCTGGCGATGTTTGTTGGAAGGATCATAATAGGTAATAGATGTCAAAAGGACTGTAGTCGGCTAAAGACAAGGGTTATAAAGATCGTTGTCTTACGATGGAGGTCGGAATGATTATAGTAGGCGACAAAGGTCGGAGGGACCATAGTCGGTATGAGACAACGGTCAGAAAGACTGTTATTTGGAGATGGAGGTCAGAAGGACCATAGTAGGCGAAGAAGGTCGGAAGGACTGTAGTCAGTAGGACATAAGGGTTAGAAAGAGCATTATTTAGTGGTGGAGGTTGGAAGGACCGTAGTAGGCGATGGAGGTCAGAAGGATCATAGTAGGAAGAAAAAAAGGGTCAGAAAGATAGTTGTCTGGTGATGGAGGTTGAAAGGACCGTAGTAGGCGATGGAGGTTGAAAGGACTTTAGTCGGCAGGAGACGAGGGTCAGAAAGACCATTGTCTTATGGTGAAGGTGGGAAGGACTGTAGTAGGCGACGGAGGCAAAAAAAATGTAGTTAGTAGGGAACAAGGGTTAGAAAGATCGTTGTCTCGCGATGGCGGTTGGTATGACTGTAGTAGGCGACGGATATTGGAAGGATCGTAGTTAGTAGGAGACAAGTGTTAGAAAGACTATTGTTTGGCTATGGAGGTTAGAAGGACTGTAGTAGGAAATAGAGGTCGAAAGGAACAAAGTTGGCATGAGCCAAGGGTCAAATAGACCGTTGTAGTAAGGCGGTTGTTCACCGGAAGTCTAGGCGTCATGTGGTGGTTCGATGGAACTTGAGGCGTCAGGTGGTGGTCCGACGGAACACCAGGAACAGATGGTGGTCTGGAGGAATTCAGGGCTTTAGGTGATAGTCCAACGAAACTGTGGCATCACGTGGTGGTCCGACGAAAACTCTGTGGGTCAAGTAGTGCTCCGGTGGAACTCCGAGCATCAGGAGGTTATCCTACGAAACTCCGATCATCCGGTGGTGGCCCGATGGATCTCCGGGCATTAGATGATGGTCCAGTAGAAAACCGGTGTCAGGTGGTGTTCCGGCAGAACTCCAAGCGATGGTCGAGGAGGAGCGAGAAGGCAAGAGCGATCTCCAATCTCTCTCCTATTTTCTTTGGCTTCGGGCCCCTTTTCAATAGGAGTGGTCTATTTATATATTTTCTAGAGTGACATGACACGCAAATAAAACAAGGATTAAGGGTAAATGGGGAGTGGGTTGGATGGACGATCGATGTTGAATCCCTTGATCGTGGACTATTCGTTAGATATTTGAAGGTCTTAATGATGTCAAAATTCACTGATATTGGGCTCATTAGATTCGTCTCATCAAACCGATCAACTCAACAATAAGCATGCCACGTTTGGAAACTATTTGGTAAACTAAATTGTGGTTTGAACCTTCCAACAATGCTTTAGGTCTTTGATTTTGACCCATTTGAGCTTGGATTAAGTCGAATTTGGTGTCGTTGGGTTCATATTTCTGACTTTTAGCTCAACTATAAGTTGGCTGAAATTAAAATTCGGATGATCTCAAATTTAATTTTGGAAGTTTTCGACTTGATTTTTCCTCAAGATTTGTGCTTGATCAAGAAAAATTTTAAAAAATTATATATCTCATTTTTTCATAACTACCCTAACCTCCCCCTCTTTCCTATATATACCCCCCTTAGTGGTGCACCTCCCCTTCTTGTAATCTTCATTAAGCTGAGTCCTTCCCCTAGACTTATTCAGGTGGATCCCCTGTTCAGGTTTATGGCCCCTCATTGAGTATGAGTCTCCTCCTTTCCTCTTTTCATCCATTCTTCTCTTCTTATATGGGAGGCATTTATCTGTCTTTTGATAAGAGATATCCCTTATCTTACTGTTGGACCCCTCCCTATATAATGGTCATGATGAGTGATTGTTAAGAGAGTTGCTATTTGCAGGTTTTACGTTTTTGCAACTTGTATAGTTTTGATGATTCCAAATATTATTGTTTTAAGTATTACATTCTCCTAACACTTTTTGGAAGAATTATTTTTGCTCTTGTTTGGACTAACATTTTAGGATAATCAAACTCCAGACTAATGAAGACTTCAAATCAAATTCAGCATGAAATAATTTGTAAATTGAAGTTTGTATTTTTTTTTTGTATTGCGTTCGAGAGAGTATCATTGTAATTGACTAACTTATGACACACATATTTTGGGAGATCTTTAAAAAATCATACTGATCGTACGGGACGAACCAAGTTCGTACGGGACGATCAAGTCAGTTATCCCTTCGAAAGAGCAATGGAATTAACAGGAAGTGAGAAAATTTTTCTAAATCCTGATCGTCCAGACGAATTTTCCTATTCTTTCCTGGAAATGTTTTCTGTATTCTCACTTTGAACTGTTTGTCCAGATTAAGTGTACCATTCGTCCTAGGACGAAGTCCTCTGGATACTTGAGTTGCACTAATTGTCCAAACGATCCATCCGGTTCGTCCCTGGACGAATTCCTCTGGACACTTGAGTTGTACTGATCGTCCAGACGATTCATCCCGTTCGTCCCAGAACGAAGTCCTCTGGACACATGGGTTAAACTAATCATTGAGATGATTCTTCCTGGTCGTCTCTAGACGAAGTTATCTGGACACATGACTTGAACTATTCATCCAGACGAACATTCATGTTCGTCCCAGGACGAAGTCCTCTATTCCCTGAAAATTTGGGACCGTCCTGCAGTTTCATCAGAACGAACCCTTGTTATAAATGTTCGTCCCAGGACGAACATATTTCGTACGGGATGATGATCGAGTACAAAGTCAGTTCGTACCACTATATATTGGGTTCGTATGCAACTGTTTTTATACGATCGTCCGGGGCGATCTACTGTGTACAGACTTGAAAGTCAGCAATTTTTGGACGGTTTTTCGTGTCTTTCCTATATAAAGTCCATTTAAAATTGTCTTGTAATCTTTTTGCCAACTTATTTTCATGTTAACTGAAGGGAGAGTAAAGGAGAGAGTGTGAGAGATTATTTTTGAAGGAAGATTCTTACTACTAGAGCGTGAAGGATTCACTTGGTACTCAAAGATAAGAATCTCCAATTGTGATTTGTGATTACTTCACTCTTTTTTCTCGTCCTTCTAGATTTCCTGTAAGAAGATCTGTCAAGGATATCTGATTCTCTGCCAACACTTGGAGAGTGTGAACAGCCGAAGGGTTCTATGCCTACACTTAGAGAGTGTGTAAGGACGAAGGGTTCTCTGGCCACACTTGGAGAGTGTGAAAGGACGGATGGTTCTCTGCCAACACTGGAAGAGTGTAAAAAGACAACGGTTCTCTGCTAATACTGGGAGTGTGTAAAAGGATGACAGTTCTCTGCTTTGCTGTGGGTGCAAAAGAAGAGTCACTAGTAGTATTAGTGCAATACTCGGAGGGTGCCTCCGGGGAGTGGAAGTAAGTCGTGTTTGACCGAACCACTATAAATCTTGTGTCTTTTTATTTTTCACTGCTTTTGTTTTTACTTTTAAAATTTATGGTTGAAAAACTTTTTCTACAAAAAATTCACTAAAAGTTATTATCAGTTCAAAACTAAAAAAGAGGGATAAAATTTTTAATTACCAATTCACCCCCCTCTTGGTTAGCCGCTGGGATATAAGCTTAGGTCTTACAACCTAATTCATATTGAACAATTTTCAACAAGTGGTATCAGAGCTTTGTTTCAAAATCATAAGTTTAGACTACTTTTATATTAATGTAGATGGCTACATTTGGAAATCGAAATACACCTGAGGGTTACTCTATAAATAGACCTCCATTGTTCGATAATATTCCTTTTTATTTTTGGAAAACATGCATGTCTATATTTTTACAGTCACTTGATTATCATATGTGAATCTTAGTTCATGAAGGGTATACAAAACCAACTAGACTAGTTGATGGAGTTAGAGTTGAAACACCTTTTGTGGACTGGACAGTAGAAGAATGTGACTTAGCACAACTAAACGCCAAATGCTTAAATAATTTTTTTGTGCTCTTAAATCAAAAGATTACATGCGGGTTTCTACTTGCAAGAGTGGAAAGGACATATGGGATAGACTTTGTATAACTTATGAGGGGACTAATGAAGTTAAGCAATCTAGATTTAATATCTTGTTGTATGACTATAAATTATTTCGCATGAAAATAAATGAATCCATTTCTATATGTACAAAAGATTCACATAAATAGTCACCTCTTTACATGTATTGGGTAGGGAACTAATGAATGCTGAAATGGTTAATAAGATAATTTGTTGTTTTCTTACTGCTTATGATGCTAAAATTACTACAATTATAGTGTAAAGATCTAAACATTTTCTTTATTGACAATCTTCTTGGATCGCTAATTGCTTACGAGCAAAGAGTTGGCCAAAGAAAGATTGATGCAGGTGAACCACGAAGGGAGAAGAACATAGCACTGAAATTGGAGGAGTCACAGAGTGAACACTCACAACTTGAGGATGAAGACGACATCGCACTAATAACTAGACAATTCAGAAGCTTTTTGAAGAGGAAGCAAAAGAGACGTCAGCAATGGAATCAAGGTAAATTTAATAAAAATGTCAAGATTTCAAATGATATTATTTGCTATGAGTGCAGGAAACCAGGACATATTAAGACAGACTGCCTAAAACTCAAAGCCACTCATAGCAAGGAGAAGGTAGAGGAGAAACCAATTGTGAAGAAGGAAAAGAGGAAATTCCAAAGAGCTTTCTGGGTGGACTCAGCTTCAGACTCGTTAGAGACGGAAAAAGAAGAGGAAGTCACTAATCTAAGCTTAATGGCTGATAATCTTGATCAATCAGATCAAGAAGAGGGTCGCTCTTACACAAGACCTTGTGAGAGCTTATAGTACATGGACAGCAGATGCTCAAAGCATATGATTGGAGATACTGCACAATTCATATTGCTGGAAGCCAGGAGTAGAGGCAAGGTTACACTTGGAGATAACACACAAGGAAGGTGGTTGGGTCAGGTATGATTGGAAATCTTAAAAACTTTTTTTATTGAAAATGTGTTATTGGTAGAAGGCTTAAAGTATAATATGTTAGGAGCTCAGAACTTAAGGAATTTGGTATCCTAAGTTTAGCTCTTCATTCGAAATAATTAGTTATTCAGATTCTGACTTTGTAGGTTGTAGGGTTGATTAGAAAAAGCATTTTTAGAATATGTCATTTTATTGGAAATTCTTTAGTCTCTTGTGCCACAACTTTGTTGGAAGTTGTGTGGTACAAGTACTTTAGTTTAAATAACAGTTGATTGATTTAGGATTAACATAGGCACTATTATCATTTATTATGATAACACTAGTGCTATTTGCATTTCTAAAAATCCTATTCAACATTCAAGAACCAAACATTTAAACATTAGGCATCATTTCATAAGAGATCATGTATCCAAAGGAGAAATTGAACTCATTCATGTTTATACAGAAAATCAACTTGCAGATATTTTTCAAAACCACTAGTCTTTGATACTTCCAGTACAGTAAAAATAAGGCTTGGTGTGATCGATTTGAATGCTTAATTAAAATGATTCTGCAACATTGATGTGTGTTTTTCTAGTTAATGTTTTGTATGTATTTTTGAGTTTGTAATTTTTTGTATTTGAGTTTATGTTTTTATGTATTTTGAATCATTTTTTATTGTGTTTGTGTTTTAGTTTAAAAAAAAATCTCACATTTAGATTTTTTAATGCATGCTTAAAAATTAAGTGAAAATCATTCGAGACTAAATTTATTTCGTACGGGACGAATTGTGTTGTGTATTAACTGTCGGATTTGAACGGTTTGTATATAATTTTTCAGTTTTCATCTTACTGTTCGTCTGTACGATCGTCATGATCGTCGGACAATCTGTTCAATCATATGTACGAATGTATATAGTTAAACTGATAAGGTCAGTTTCATTATGCATGATCGTACGTACGAACCTATGGTTCATACTGACGAATGCTTGGCGATTCGATGTGGGAGACGGTTTAAACTTCTATTAAAATGATCTTAAATGTTTGATCATCCAGGATGAACACCTGTTCGTCTGTACGATCGTTTGGCCAAAAGTTTATACGAAAAGATGCATCGTAACTTGTGTGATTATGAAAAACTGTTTCATTTTTGGACTCATTCATTCGTTCATACGAACTTTTGTTCGTACGGGACGAAATGAAATTTGTACAGGATGAAATTAATTTCGTCTGTACGAAAGCTCATTTTTTCTTTAAATTGAAGGCTTTTGAACTCACATGTTATCACTTTAAACATCCCTTTCAAACCCCTTTTACCCTAGATCTTATCCATGGCTAGCTCTAGAAAAGACAAAAGGTACTGGCTAAGGGACCACCCAAAAACTCTAGTGAAAACTTCTTGTCCAAGGCCAATGAGGAGTCCTTCCATAGGTTTGCTTCAGCTAAAATCACTCCATCTAGAGTTCTTCTTCAAGAATAACTAAATTTTCAGGTAATGAATCTATTTGCTGACACCCAATTTGGCCTCATTCTCACTCTAGTCCACTTCTACAATAAGGAGACCTTTCACTACTTTCTTGCGAACATGTCCTTTAACTCTGACCATTCTGTGATTAGGTCATTTGTTTTTAAGAAGAAAGTAGAGATCATTAAGACAGACTTATTATTTTTTCTGAACTTAAGGACTAAAGGGATTAGAGCCCATACCTTGACCAATTCTTCTGATTTTGACTGGACTGAAATAAATCATATTATTAGAGGACATGGTGGAGAAATTCATGTACCCAAAGTATCAACTCTTAGTAAAAAGGTCTGAATCATCCAGCATGTTCTTCGTACTTCTATTATACCTAAAGCTGGTGATCGAGTAAACATTACTCCTCTTCTTTCTACAGTGACCTATCTAATTCTTACTAGCCAACCCACAGATGAAGCCTAATTAATCATTGACCATCTTTATGGACTTTCTAAGATTGGCCATGTCTCCCACAAGAGAAAGAAAAATATTGCCTTATGACATCTTATGACTTACATTTTGGAGAAGAAATATAATCTAGTTCATCAAGTTCAAGGTTTCGAAGAACCTCTCTACTTTAACGATGGATCTTTCAGAGCAATCTTCCATAAAGAAACACATGTTATTAGTGACTCAGAGGAGGAACCTGAACCTGCACCTACACATACACCTGCTGGTGAACCAAATTACCCAGTTTTGGTTCATAGATTTAATCGTCTAGAGACTCATTTTGATCAAAGATTTGATCAAATTGAAACACACTTACAACAATAGGATGCTCAGCACAATTAAGACATGGGATGGATACGAGAGCAGATAGATAATATAAGTTCTAATATGCTTATGATAAGCAGTTATTTTAATTTCTTCAGTGCTCCACCTCCTCCAGATTAGGGCCCCTCACAGTGATTCATGTACTTCCTTATGATCTTCTTTAGTTTATGTACTTGTGATGAGATTGATTGTATGTGATGTGTTTTAGTGTGATGTGTTTTAGTTATGTGTTAGAATTTGTTTTTTACGTTTTTAGATCAAATTGTAAGTGTATTGATATCAGTTTTGGTGATTGTAATATTCTTTATCATGATATCAATATAAGTTATCTTGTCTTGATTTTAATCTTGTTTTAAAATGTGTATTAGCCTATATGAAAATTCTTAAAATTTTTGATCTTATAAGTGTTATACCTTGAAGTGCAATACAAAATTAAATTCATTAGAAAATCTAATTTTTCTAAATTTAGGTTGTGCTTATAACTTGATGTAATTAAAAATGTCAATTTTATGTCTCTTGTTAGACTAATTTAAATTTTCATATTATTATTGCAAATTATGATGTTTTCTTATTTTGTATTTATATTATCAATATAATATTATTGTACTTAGAGAAATTTGAAATTTTAGATTATTAATTTTGGAAAGACTGAGAATACACTTGAAAATGTACAAATGTAAAAAAATCAAAAAGAATGCGCAATGGTTCGCAATTTGAAAAAGAGGCACAAAATAAGCCCACAAGTAAAACGATGCACAAAAAAAGTGCCACAAATATGGAAAAGATGCGCAAAGCGCTACAGGTTGTATTTTCTTCAGATTATTTCCTTAATCTTTCAATCTTTTAATTCAAATTAATCTTCTGCACGATTTTATTTCGTATTGGAATTTGAAATATATAAATTTTATATTCATCATTTATGCAATTATATTTTTTATCTCAATGTCTAAATTTACTCATGTTTTTGATAAATCTTCATTACTATCGATGTTATATCTCTTTTTAAATCCTCTGAACCATTCTATTTTCCTAATGATTTGATTTTATTTACAAAATTTATTTTAATCACTTTTAAGGATCTCTTATAAAAAGATTATCATATGACTTCTCATATTTTTTTTCTTTTTCTTCTTCTCATTTTGTTGTTATCAAAAATGGGGAGAAAATATTATTTGTTCGTATTTTGTTTGGATTATCATCTGACGATCGTCCGGGATGATCTAACGATCGTCCGGGACGATCTACTGTGTACAGACTTGAAAGTCAGAAGTTTTTGGATGGTATTTCGTGTCTTTCCAATATAAAGTTCATTTAAAACTATATTGTAATCTTTTTTCCTACTGATCTTCATGTTAGTTGAAGGGGGAGTGAAGGAGAGTGTGAGAGAGTGTTTGAAGGAAGATTATTGGAGCATGAAGGATTCACTTGGTACTCAAAGGTAAGAATCTCCAATTGTGATTTGTGATTACATCACTCTTTTCTCTCTTCCTTATAGATTTCTTATGAGAAGATCTGTCAAGGAGAACTGGTTCTTTGCCGACACTTGGAGAGTGTGAACAGCCGAAGGGTTCTCTGCCTAAACTTAGAGAGTGTGAAAGGACGAAGGGTTCTCTGCTCATATTTGGAGAGTATGAAAGGACAGACGGTTCTCTGCCAACACGGGAGAGTGTAAAAGGATGATGCTTCTCTGCCAACACTGTGAGAGTGTAAAAGGACGACGGTTCTCTATCACATCGGGTAGTGGTGGAAGAGAGTTTTGTAAAGGCTTCTCCGCCTTGCTGTGGGTGCAAAAGGAGAGTCACTAGTGGTATTAGTACAATACTCAGAGGGTGCCTCCTGGAGTGGATATAGGTCGTGTTTGACCGAACCACTATAAATATTGTATCTTTTTATTTTCCGCTGATTTTGTTTTTACTTTTTAAATTTATGGTTGAAAAACCTTTTCTACAAGCAATTCACTAAAAGTTATTATTGATTCAAAATTAAAAAGAGGGATAAATTTTTAATTACCAATTCACCCCCCTCTTGGTTAGTCGTTGGGATATAAGCTTAGGTATAACAACCTAATTCATATTGAATAAGTTCAACAGTGATCACCCTTGTTCGAGAGATCCTGCGATCACGAGAGATTCTTAGTTGGTTGGCTATTAAAGTCAAAAGGACTATAATCAAGCTGAATGGCCTTTAATAGGAGGGAGTTCAAAAGGACCATAATTTAGTGCTAGAGGTTGGGGAGGACTGTTGTCTGGAGATAGGCAAAAGTCTGACATCGAGAAAAAGTCTAACAAAAGTATGGCAACAAGTAGAAGTCTAACGATAGGCGGAGGTTTGATGTTAGATAGAAGCTCGATGTTAGTCCGACGAAGGGCAGCAATTTAGTGTCGGGTAGAAGGCCGATGAAACTTCGACGATAAGCAAAAGTTTGACGACGGGTAGAAATTTAACATCATGTAGAAGTTCATAAATAGTCTACCGACAGGTGGAAATTTAATATCATGTAGAAGTATGATGAAAATATGGTGACAAATAGAGAGCTGAAGGAGATAGTTGGAGGTATATTACTAATAGTAGTCAAGTGAGATGCTGATGATGGCTTGTTACTAGTCTAGCGACATACTAACAGTGTCAGGTGAGCGAAGGGTTGATGATGATTAGGTTATAATCTTTTTTTGAAGGACAAGTTATAGGAGATACTTCAATCTGTAATATAATAGAGGTCAATAGAATCTTACAAAGATATATGACCTATCCGAGTATGTCAAAGAATTGCTCGATGATGTTAACCTATATGGAAGAGGTTAAGAGAATCCACCAAGGATGTATGACATATCCGATATTATATGTCAAAGCGTTGCTCGATGATGTTAACCTATATGGAAGTGGTCGAGAGAATCCATCAATGATGTATAACCTATATAAGGTTGTATGACAGAGCATTGCTCCAAGACGTTAATTTATATGGAAGAGGTCGAGAGAATCCATTAAGGATGTATGACATATCTGATGGTGTATTTCAGAGCATTGCTCAAAGACGTTAACATATATGGAAGAGGTCAAGAGAATCCACCAAGGATGTATATTCTATCTATGTTTGTATGTTAGAGCATTGCTTGATGACGTAAACCTATATGAATGGGGTTGAGAGAATCTACCCAGGATATATGACCTATTCGAAGTTGTTAGTTAAAGCATTACTCGATGATGTTAACATATATGGAAGATGTCGAGAGAATCCATCAAGGGTGTATAACCTATGTGATATTCTATGTCAGAGCATTGCTTGATGATGTTAACATATACTGAAAAATTCGAGAGAATCTACCAAGGATGCATGACCTATCTGAGGTTGTATGTCAGAGCCTTTGCTTGATGACATTAACTTATATGGAAGAGTTTCGGAGAATCCACCAATGGTGTATGACCTATCCGGGGTTGTATGTCAAAGCGTTCCTTGATGATGTTAACCTATGTTGAAGAGGTCGAATTGAATCCCCTTGGGATCAATTTTGCCTTTATTGGGAGGGGGCGAACATCACTTGTATTCCGAATCAAATGTGAAGAATAATCTATCTTTAAACCATTATTGCCTTTTTGAGGTCTAGATTAAGACCTTGCATATGGAGTAGAAGTCCATTTAAGGATTATATAAAGATCAAAGTTTATTGGAAGTATTATTACATTTGCTAGAAGTTTTATGATCCCAATATATTATCTTGGATATTGGACGAGTTGGTAGAATTTTCTTGACCATAGTTGTAGTTAAGGTTGCCCCTACTCCTCATTTTATTCCCATGAAATTGATATAGCAGTAGCTGATGCAAGAATGTTGACACGAACGACATTTTAAGGTTGGAGCAGAAGTTTTCCCCCAATCGGGAACCATGTTCCCAGTGATGGTGCCAAAATGTTGCATCCTGGAATATTCACGGTGGTAGAGAAACATAAAATTTAATGTTGCTTTGTTCAAAGATCCATCACTTAAGCAGATAAAAGATAGGGTGTAATGTTTATAAGAGACACTAGAGTTTTTACGTGGAAACCCCTAAAAAGGGTGAAAAACCTTAAGGCCTGACCCAGTTTGAATGAATCCACTATTATTTTCGGCCAATTACAAATGATGCACTTCATTAGAGGGAAGGCCCTAACATGATATAATAGATATAAATCATAAAGAATGCATTACATGGTTGAAATATGAAGAATCAGTATTGATATGTTTGTTTAGTCGGTAGGACCATAATCAACAATCCACAGATGTCGAGAAGACCTTACTCTAATGACGTTGGTCGGAAGGACCATTTTATAGCAAGGGGGGTTAGAAGGATCGTAGTTGGCGGGAGACAGGGGTCAGAAAGACTGTTGTCTGGTGATGGCAGTTAGATGGACCGTAGTCAGCAGGAGAAAAGGGTCAAAAATATAATTATATAATAATAGAGGTAGAAAAGATCGTAGTACATGATTGAGGTAGGAAGGATGGTAGTCGATAGGAGATAAGGGTAAAAAAGATTGTTATCTAGCGATGGAGGTCAAAAGGACCATAAGAGGTGTTAAAGGTCAGAAGTATCGTAGTCGATAGGAGACAAGGGCCAGAAAGATCATTATATGACGGTGGAGGTCGAAAGGACCATAATAGGTTACGAAGGTCGGACGAATTGTAGTCGGCTGGAGATAAGGGTCTGAACGACTATAGTCTGGCGATGGAAGTCGGAAGGATCGTTGTTGGTGACGAAGGTCGAAAGGACCATAGTTGGCAGGAGATAAGGGTTAGAAACACTGTTGTCTGGCGATGGAGGTCAGAAGGACTATAGTAGGCGATGCAGGTTAGATGGACCGTTGTCGTCAGGTAACAATTAGAAAGACCATTGTCTGACAATGGTGGTCAAAAGCACCATAGTAAGCGATGAAGGTTGAAAGAATAGTAGTCGGTAGAAGCCAAGGATTAAAAATATCATTGTTTCGCGATGGAGGTTGGAAGGACCGTAATAGGAGATGGAGGTTCGAAGGATCGTAGTCGGGAGGAGACAAGGGTCAAAAAGATCATTTTCTAGTGTTGGAGGTCAAAAGGACGTAGTAAGAGATGGAGGTAGGAAGGAGCATAATCGATAGGATATAAGGGTTGGAAAGACCGTTGTCAAGTGATGAAGGTCGAAAGGAATGTAGTTAGCAGGAGACAAGTGTCAGAAAGACCATTGTCTGGCAGTGGAGCTCAGAAGGACCATAGTAGGAGACAGAAGTTGGAAGAACTATAGTTGGTAGGAGGTATGGGTCATAATGATCATTTTCTAGCGATGACAGTCAGAAGGACCATAGTATATGACGAAGGTCGAAATGACTATAGTCGGCAGAAGATAAGGGTTAAAAAGGCCATTGTCTAGCGATGGAGGTTGAAAGGACCGTAGTAGGCGATGTAGGTCAGAACTAATGTTGTCGACAAGAGATAAGGGTCAAAAAGATCGTTATCTGACAATGGAGGTCAGAAGGATCGTAGTAGGCGACAAAGGTCGGAAGGACCATAGTAGGTAGGAGATAAGCGTCATAAAGACCATTGTCTTATAATGGAGGCCCGAAGGATTGCAGTAGGCGATGGAGGTTGGAAGGATCGTAGTTAGTAGGAGATAAGGGTCAGAAAGACTATTATCTGGTGATGGAGGTCTAAAGGATCGTAGTTGGTGATGGAGGTTGGAATGACTGTAGTCGTTAGGAGACAAGGGTCACAAAGACCATTATTTGGTAATGGATGTTGGAAGGACCATTGTAGGCAACAGAGGTCAGAAGAATCATAGTCAGTGGGATACAATCGTTAGAAAGATCGTTGTCTGACGATGGAGGTTGGAAAGACCATAATAGGCGATGGAGGTCCGAAGGACGTAGTTGGCAGGAGATAAGGGTTAGAAAGATCATTATTTAGCGATGGAATTTAGAAGGACCGTAGTAGGCGATAGAGGTAAGAAGGATTGTAGTCGGCAAGAGACAAGGGTTAAAAAGAGCGTTGTTTGGCGATGGAGGTCGGATGTAGCATAGTTGGTAAGAGATAAGGGTCAGAAAGACCATTGTCTTGCGGTGGAGGTCGAAAGGATCGTAAAAGGAGACGGAGATTAGAAGAACTGTATTCGGCAGGAGATAATGGTAAAAAAGATCGTTGCCTAGTGATGGTGGTCGGAAGGACCATAGTAGGAGACGGAGGTCAGAAGGATTGTAGTCTGTATAAGGCAAGGGTCAAAAACATCGTTGTCTGGAGATAGAGGTCACAAGGATCGTAGTGGGCGAAGGAGGTTGGAAGGACCATAGTTGACAGGAGTCTAGGGGCAGAAAGACCGTTATCTGGTGATAGTGGTCAGAATGATTGTAATAGGCAACAAAAGTCAGAAGGTCCATAGTCGGTAGGAGACAAGGTTGAAAAAGATAATTGTCTAGCAATGGAGGTCAAAAGGACTGTAGTAAGCGGAGGAGGTCGGAAGGATCATAGTCGATAGAAGACAAGGGTAAAAAAAAATCGTTTACTGTTGAGAATGCCCTTATCTCCTATGGAGATGGAGATTTGTAAGACTGTAATAGGTGACGGAGGTCAGAAGGCCCATAGTTGGGAAGAGACAATAGTCCGAAAGACTGTTGTCAGACGATGGAGGTTGGAAGAATTGTAGTAGGTGACGGGGGTCAGAAGTACCGTAGTAGGCGACGGAGGTTAGAGGATCACAGTCAGCAGGAGACAGGGTTAGAAAGGTAGCGATGGAGGTCGGAAGGACCGTAGTAGGTGATGGAGGTCAGAAGAACCATAGTCGGTAGGAGATAAAAGATAGAAAGATTGTTATCTGGCGATGGAGGTCAGAAGGATCGTAGTAGGAGACAGAAGTTAGAAGAACCCACTTGGTAGCAAGCAATGGTCAAATAGCCCAATATCTAGCGGTGGAGGTTAGAAGGACCATAGTAGGCGATGGAGGTTGGAAGAACTATAGTCTGCATGAAATAAAGGTCAGAAAGATCATTGTTTGGCGATGGAAATTAGAAGGAACGTAGTTGGTAACAGAGGTTAGAAAGACCGTAGTTGGTAAGAGATAAGGGTCAAAAAGTTTGTTATCTGGCAATGGCGGTCAGAAGGACCATAGTAGGTGACTAAGGTTGGAAGGACTGTAGTCAGTAGGAGACAAGGGTCAAAAAGACCATTGTTTGGTAATGGTGGTGGGAAGGACTGTAGTAGGTAATGGAGGTCAAAAGGACCTTAATCGGCAAGAGACAAGGGTCGGAAAGACTGTTGTCTTATGGCGGTGGTCTAACGAAAGTCCTGGCATCAAATGCTGGCTCGGTGAAACTCTTGGTGTCATGAGGTAGTTTGATGGAATTATAGGCGCCAGGTGGTGGTTTGATGGAATTATTGGCATCAGGTGGTGGTTTGATGGAATCATAGGCGTCAGGTGGTGGTCTTACAGAACTCCAAGCATCTGGTGGTGGTCTAATGGAACTATGGATATGAGGTGGAGGTCCGACAGAATTTTGGGTGTCAGGTGGTGGTCTAATGGAACTCCGGGCATCAAGTGGTGGTTCAGTTGAACACCGAGTGTCAGGTGGTGGTCCGGCAGAACACCGGCGTCAGGTGGGGATCTGGTAGAACTCCGGGCAATGGTTGAGGAGGACCGAGGAGGAGCAAGGAGGCAAGAGCGTTCTCCAATCTCTCTCTTATTTCCTTTGGTAATAGGCCCCTTTTCAAGAAGAATGAGGGGTCTATTTATTGATTTCATATAGTGGCATGGCCTATAAATAGAAGGAGATCAAGGGTAAATGGGGAGTGGTTTAGATGGGCGACCGATGTTGAATCCTTTCATCGTGAGCCATTCGTTAGGTATTTGAAGGTCTTAATGATATCGAAATTCTATGATTTTGGTCTCATTGGATTCATCTTGTTTAGCCGCTCGATTCAACTTTAAGCATGTCACGTTTGAAATCTATTTGGTAAAACAAATGATGGTTCAGACCTTCCAATGAAGAAAAAAAGAGAGGTTTTTTGTGCATTTGCCATGTCTATTTACATTGTCATTACAACACGTTACCGTCGACACCGTCATTAGGTCCAGTCCTCGTGGAGGTTTAATCTCTGCAAAATTATAAATCCATCTTTCAGCTTTCAAAGTGCACCGAAAAATTATCCAAACACGCTTTTCTCTAGTGTGGCGGGGATAGAACCCGATGCAGCACCAACGGTGAGGTAGTTAAGCCATATACACTTTTCTCTAGTGCTCCGAGGAATAATATAAGTACCAATAGACACCTCAGCGCTTGCGGGGAAAGAACTGTGCATTTCAAATAGGTACCTCGAAGACTCATCCACATCTTTCTCTAATATGGTGGAATTGACTATTTATGGCTGCAGTGTCATCCGATACCTATCGTACACCCTTTTCTCTAGTATGGCAGGAGGATCAGACTCTTGAAATTTCCTCTAAACGGGGGGAGATGCCGGGAGGCTGCTGAAACTCAAACTATTATTTAATATTTAAAATAGAACATGTAATTTGGCGAAATAATGAAACTAATCATACAAACAAGGATCAACTGAGAATTTAAGGTCATGCTTATAATTAAACAACATAAAATTTCCAATGGAATATTAATGAATTATTACTTCAATTGGAGTGCAAATATTAAAAAGCAAACTCACTATGCAAGACATAAGCCATCTTCACATGATAGTGAAGAACCTATAACATTCAACATGCCTCATCTTGACACAAAATCAACAAAGATTGTATAAAGTATGGTGGCCCACTTACAGACAATAGCATTTGCAAGATGAGCGCAATGCATGTCATAATTCTTTCATGAATGGAATGTAGAAGATGCATAATGATTGAAGTACCTTGCATTAAGACATGGCCAATAATATCATGCCACACAAGCAGTGAAGGTCAACATACAACTGAATACACTGTCTTCTATGATGTAGGATTGATGTGAAGTGAATGTGGCAGTACTCTCTAGAAAAAAATTGAATGCATTCAAGCAATAAAATTGAAGTTGATGATAGTATTTATAACAGTCATGTAAGAATACGCCGTAATCCCCACTACATCCACTTGGAAACACCACAAACGAGAAACATCCTGTAAGATTTAAGTTTGGTCCAGATGATTGTAAAGATATTATTAATGAATATAGCTTATTCGACAGTCAATATCAAGATACAAACAAGCACATTGATATGCATGTAAGCAAGGATAGAAGATCATAGTGAATGTAAATACCCACTTGTAGTTATGAAAAATTTACTCGAAGAAAAGTAAACTAACTGCAAACACTGAAAGTTAATATATAACGGGCATAGTAAGTTGCCAATGATGTATGTGAAGAAATTAATAGTGAATGCAACTCACCTAATAATTGATATTCATACATTGTGTTAACATCCATGAAGAGAAACAAGGAAGTTACAAAGAGGTTAATTTATTTTCCATCGATGATAATTAGTTTGTAAACAAGCACTTATCAGATTTGTGCAAATGTCAGCATCTAATATACAATGAAAATGAAAGGCAGGTGGTGAATGCAATAACGCCTTGTCATTCTTGTCAAAGTACAAGTAAATATACTCAACCCTACAAGCAACGAAACATGGAGGGGATATCTTGTGTTGAAGCATGAAGGGTATGCAACGAGGTGCAATACATATTACATATTGTATACAAGCATGGTGTGATGGATCTTCTACAAGCATGGAATATAAGATTGTGGCAAAAAAAATACTTAAAAATAATAATGAAAGATGTGTCATACACACAATAATACATATATGTGGGTGATGACCAATAATAAGTAATGGATGCTATAATTCCTCATAATCGAGCATCACTCAATGTCAAGCAAATACACTACTATCATCCAAAGAAATATGGCATGCAATAAATGCAAGTGCCTATGGGCTACTGTGGGAGACTCTCTATACATAGTATATTTCATCCACAAATAAATATGGAAGACCTCCAATAGGTGCTAGCATCTATAGTAGCGTAGGAGACCCGTTAGTGCATGACAGCCTACCGGCCCAAAGAGGCTAATAATCTGGAACATGATGCCATGCCACTAGATCTGCAATAGTCATACAATTAGATAGAAAGCATATATAAGATTCAAAGGGAATGTTGCACAAACTCAACTGAGGGTTACACGCATAGCATGTATAAATACAAAAAAAAAAAGCTCCTTAAATACCCACATGGGCCCCATGGAGCATGATACGGGTAATACACATGATATATGAGGATGATGTGCGAGTCAAATGGTATATCCAAATTTGTGTCTGATCCTTCTATACAAGTAGATAGGAGTTGACATGGCTCGAAGTATCAAATAAATATACAATCTTGGTATCGACCAAGATATTTAATTTAATATGTTCATATTAGGCCTTCAAGATCTATAAGGAGAAAAATTCATTAAATAAAAGTAGATATCTAGTACTAAACCTGACCCTCTATTAAATCTTAAATATAGTCATTAAAGTTCAATAGATAATTAAAAAAATGCCCCCTAAATACAAATATGGGCCTCGATGAGCATGATGAATACGCAGATGATGTTTGAGGATGCTATGCGAGTCAATAAATATACTTAAGTTCAAGCCCAATCTTCCTACGCGAGTGGATTAGAGTTGGCACAGCTTGAGCCATTGAATAAATGTATGATCATGATGTCGGTAGAGACATATGTTTTATATATTTATATTAGGCTTTCAAAGCCTATAATCAAGCAAATTATTGATAAATGTATAAAGTTAGCAATAAACCCGATCCTCTAAAAGAAATCATACAATGTTGATATGGTTAAACATATAATATTGAAAAATATGTTGCAATCCATGACCCCTAATATTTGATTTTGACGATGACAAATAATGTCGTCTAATTTACTATTTTTTGAATATCTTTTATTTCTACTATTGTCTGTGAATACTAACATTTCAGGGAGATCACAAGTTACTTAGGACAACAAGAAGACTCAAGTTTGGGTAGAATAGGAGTGTGAGTTTGTAACATTATAATTTCTTCATTTATTTTGTTTTTTCTTTTCTTGAGTCTGGTCACAAATTGCATGTAAATCTGAGCAACTATGCACACACATAGGGGGAGACGGTTTTTAAAATGTAGATTTTTTTCTTCTATGTTGATCGTACTATACGATCTGATCTAGTTGAGATGTATTTCTGTGAACAGTTCATACTGTACAACTACGATCGTACTGTACGATTTGTTACCTATCAAAAACCCTAGCCGCCAGAATTAATTTAAGAAAGTTTTATAGCTGTTCATACTGTATGAAGACCTTCGTACTGTATAATGTATTTTGAATACTTACTTAAATTAACCCATGATTAGTGGAATAAATTAAGGAATAATTTTTGATTGGTCATCATACTGTACAAACTAGTTCGTACTATACGATGAACCGAGGCTATTTTTGATCGTCCTGGACTTCATCCTGAATGATACTTTAATTTTGCCTAATCGTACTATACAAAGTAGATCATACCCTAAGATGTACATAGATGAGTTTTAATCATCCCGGACTTTGTCTTGGATGATACCTTGATTTTGACTAATTGTATTGTATAAAGTAGGTCGTTCCCTATGATGTACAGAGACGAGTTTTGATCGTCCCGACTATCCTCCTGTCCAAACAGAAGAGTTTTCTCTATCATACCATACGAGTTTATATCGTACTCTATGAACTTATTCAAAAGTTTTGACCTATTCGTAAACCTTCGTACTTGGACGAAGCTCTTTTGTACTAATCGTAATGTACAATATTGAATCGTACTATACAATAGTAATGACAAATTTGAAAAATTTTAGGGTTTTTGGAGCTCATTTTAAGTGTAAAAAGTTATGTTTTTGTTGTGTGGGATTCGGAGAGGGGAATGTGATTAGAGAGGGAATCCTTGAGAGAGAGCTCTTGATAAGATTTTTGGGTTTAAGAGAGGAAGAAGAAGGTGAGCTTGGTGAGGGAGAAGTAGTGTGAGGGAGATCATACTATTGTTCCGTTCTTGCTGCACTTTGTTCCTCCTGTGGCCCGAGAAGATCTTGTGGGAGGCTCTCTGAGGGGGAGACTCTCCTATATCCGTGTCCTCTAAGTTACTCTGCCTTCTCCAGTAGAGAGAAAAATGAGAAGGTACGCTGCTGTCACCAGGAGGGTGACAAAGCTTTTGGCACTACGCCACGCCGGGTTGGTGAAAGTGAGTTTTTCAAGGGCTTATCCGCCTTGCCGAGGGGGCAAAAGGAGAACTATAATTTTGTAGTGAAATTTTCGAAATGGAGGACTCTGGGGACTAGACGTAGGTCAAGTGACTGAACCGGTATAAAATCTCTGGTGTGATTTTTCTTTTATCACTTTTATTTTTATTTGCATTTTATTTTCATTATATTTGCTTGGTGATAATTATGATAAAAATCATTATTGCAAATTGTGTTCAAGTACTTGCTTCCGCATTAAATTTTTGTGGTTAAAATTAAAAAAAAAATTATTAGAACTCTTGTTTAGAAATTTTTATTGCAACAATTTTCGTAATTCACCCCCCTCTTGGCGCATCTAGTAATTTCAACTAGTATCAGAGTGGGGTTTCAAAAATAGCATTTTAGAAAATCTTAAAAATAAAAAATATCTCATTTTGGTAATCATAATACTATGGAGGGCTACTCAATAACTTGTCCAGCTCTTTTTGACAATATCCCGTTTGATTTCTAGAAATTAGAATGTCTATTTTTATAGTCTATTGATTACCGCATGTGGATGTTAGTTAATGATGGTTATGCTGCACTGTTTAAACTTGTGAGTGGAGTGAAAACTCAATTACCTTTTAATGAATGGAGCAATGAGGATAGAGAGTTAGCTCAATTGAATGTGAAGTGCTTAAGTTGTTTCTTTTGTGCTTTAAAATATGAGGACTATATGAGAGTTTCTATCTGTGCTACTGATAAGGAGATTTGGGATAGACTGTGCATCACGTACGAAGGAACTATTGAAGTTAAACAGTTTAGGCTTAATATTTTATTGCATGATTATGAACTCTTCCGTATGAAATCTAGCGAAATAATATCTGACATGTACACTAGGTTCACCCAAATTATGATATCCTTGCATGCATTAGGTAGAGAAATTTCAAATTTGGAGAAAGTTAACAAGATTCTTAGATGCTTACCTAGTTCCTATGATGCTAAAATCACTGCCATCACTGAATCTAAAGACCTAAATGTTTATTCTATTGATAATTTACTTGGGTCACTCATTGCATACGAGCAAGGAGTGAGTCAAAGGTAAAGTGATGCATGTGAAAAGAAGGTGCAGACGGTGGCATTGAAAGTAAATAATTTAGAAAGTGAAAGCTCTGCAGGGGAGGAAGAAGATGACATAGCCTTGATGACCCGACTGTTTAAGAACTTTTTGAAAAGAAAACAAAGGCGTCATTAGAACAATTAGAATAAAGGTAAAAGCTTGAGGTTTATTAAAATTTCATCTGATATAATATGTTTGGAGTGCAGGAAATCAGGTCACATTCGAGCTGAATGCCCCAACTTAAAGAGCCAAACAGCTCAATAAAGAGGAGAGGACAAAGCCAAGTATAAAAAAGGGAAGATGAAGACACAAAAAGCATTTTGGGCCGACTTTTCCTCAGAATCTTCCGAAGAAGAAGCAGAGGAGGAGGTAAGAAATTTGTGTCTAATGACTAACAATAATCTTGATCAATCAGATCAAGATGAGGTATGTCAACTTTCATATGAAGATTTACTGCGTATTTCTAAAAAAATTCATGGCTCATATAAGAAATTAAAGAAGATGCATGCTAGTCTTAATATTGATTTTAGTACTTTATAAATTGAGAATGCTAACTTAGTTAAAGAACATTTTGATTTAGATTGAGAGCACATGTCACTGCTTGATGTGTATGATGCATTAAATAAGAAGTATATTGAATTAATAGAAGCACATGAATCCTTGAAAACAACGCATGTTGAATTAGAAGAGGCTTTTGATAGACCTGACAAACTTGTATTGGAGGTAGTTCACAGTGAACATCTATTAAAATGGGAAGTTCATGAATTAACATATCAAAATAACACATTTAAAGAAAAAATTAAAGAACTAAAAAAAGAAAATGTATCACTCACATTAGCCCAATCTAGTAAACCCCCAGCACTGCATGCATCACAAAACTTTAGGATGAGGCAACACCACTCACATTGGTTAGTAAACCTATTTCTCGGTGTTAGGTGCTTCTCTTGTGGCATACTAGGTCACATAGCCCGCACATGTACGATTCATCGTAGGACACATTTAGAATAGAGACCTAAATTGAATCCATCACAACATAACATGCATACATCTCATTCATGCAAGCATAAGAAGGAACCCAAACTCACTTGGGTTCCCAAATCTAACCCTTGAATGAAATTGTAGGGATGACTCACAAAAGATCTAGAGAGAGCATGTAGTACCTGGACAGTGGCTGCTTGCGACATATGACTAGAGATATGAAGAATTTCATTTTATTGGAGACCAGGATCGGGGGCAAAGCAACAATAAGAGAAAACACTACCAGGAAAGTGGTAGGCTCAGGTATTGTTGGTAATGCTAAGAATTTTTTAATTGAAAATGTTTTATTAGTTAATGATTTTAAGCATAACTTACTTAGCATTTGTCAATTATGTGATAAAGGTTTTAACATAAAATTTCTCTTTAACAAATGCTTGATTAGTTTAAATGACAAACTTTTTTTAGAAGGAAAACAAATGGATAATATTTACATGTTAGACCTTGATTGAATTGATAGTTCAAATTCTTTTTACTTAAAAATAATAGTAGATGACTCATGGTTATAGCATAGGAGACTATGCCATGCAAATATGAAAACACTTAGAAATATTACTCAGAAAAACCTAGTTAGAGGAGTACCTAAGTAAGACTTCACTAAGGACCATCTTTGCGATGCTTGCCAACTTGGAAAATAAATCAAATCATCCTTTCATTCAATCAAAGATGTGATCACCTCTAGGCCATTATAAATTCTTCACATGGACTTATTTGGACCCATTAGCACAGCTAGCGTAGGAGAGAAAATTATGGATTTGTGATTGTAGATGACTTCACTAGATTCACTTGGGTAAGATTCCTAGCACATAAGAATGAGTCATTTGAGGAATTTAAGATTTTCTTCACTTGGATTCAATGAAAATTAGGATGTGAAATCTCAACAATCCATAGTGATCACGGTGGAGTGTTCCAAAATGAAAGATTTGAATCATTTTGTCAAGAGATAGTAATAAAGCATAATTTCTCAGCCCCTAGGGCTCCACAGCAAATTAGAATAACAGAAAGAAAGAATAGAACCTTGGTAGAAGCTGCTAGGGCAATGTTAGTTGAGTACACCCTTCTTAGATCTTTTGGATAGAAGCAGTAAACACAGCATGTTATGTCTTAAATAGGGTGAACATTAGATTAATCTTTCACACTTACATGTCTTTGAGTGCAAGTGTTTTATCTTAATCAATGGCAAACTTCCCTTAGAAAAATTTGATCCCAAGTCTGATGAGGGTGTCTTCTTAGGTTATTCATTTGTAGGTAAGGCCTATAGAATTTTTAATAAGAGAACCCTTATAGTAGAAGAGTCCACCCATGTTGTATTTGATGAATCAGATAAGCCCTCTGAATCTAAAATTGAAGAATATGAAATAGAGGTAATTCAAGGAGTAGAAACTATGACCTTAGGAGAAAGGGTAGATCCTTAGGAAGATTTGCCTAGAGAATGGAGATATTCTTCTAGTCATCCTAAAGAGTTAATTTTAAGAGACCCTTTAGAAGGTGTAAGAACTAGGCATGGACTTAGAAAGGAGGTTAATCATTTAGCATTCATCTCTATGATAGAACACACAAGTATAGATCAAGCTTTAGGAGATGAATTATGGATCCTAGCAATATAAGAAGAACTGAATCAATTCACCAGGAATGATGTTTGGGAGTTAATCAAAAGACATAAAAATAGAGTGTTGTTGGAACAAAATGGGTCTTTAAAAATAAGGTGAATGACTCAGGAACCATAATAAGAAATAAAGCCATATTAGTAGCTAAGGGGTACAATCAAATTGAGGGAATAGACTTTGAAGAAACCTTTGCCCCTGTTGCTAAACTAGAAGCCATAAGAGTGCTCTTAGCTTTTTCTTGCTTCAAAAATTTTAAACTTTATCAAATGAACATAAAGAGTGCTTTTTTGAACGGGGTAATCAAGGAGGATGTCTATGTTGAGCAACCCCTGAATTTGAAAGTTCATAATTTTCAAATCATGTATTTAAATTAAAAAAGACACTTTATGGATTAAAGCAAGCCTCTAGAGCCTGGTACAAAAGACTTAGCTTGTTCTTATTAGATAGAGGATTTGTTAAGGGTAATGTGGACACTACACTCTTCTTACAAAAGGTTAAAGATAAAATTCTCATTATTGAGATCTATATGGATGACATCTTATTTGGATTTTTAGATAAACATTTGTGTGATGAATTCTCAAAAACAATGAGTAACGAATTCTAAAAAATAATGAGTAAGCTTGATGGGAGAACTAAACTTCTTTCTTGGCTTTAGTGTAAAATAAATGGATAACAGAATATTTCTTAGCCAAACAAAGTACATTAAGGATATTCTGAAAAAATATGAAATTGATAGTGCTAAACTCATAAACACTCCAATGAGCTCAACAGTTCAATTAGACAAAGATCCGAATGGAAAATCAGTACACTAGAAAAAATATAGAGGAAGAATCAGATCTCTTAGACCGAACATAATATTTAGTGTGTGCTTTTGTGTCCATTTTCAAGCTGATCCTAAAGAGTCTCTCTTAATTGTGGTCAAGAGAATTCTTAGATATCTATTAAGCACCCTTAGGAATTTCGTATCCTAGACACAGCACTTCCTTTGAAATCTTAGGGTGCTCAGATTTTGATTTTGCATGATGTAAGGTAGATAGAAAAAGAACCTCTAGTACCTGCCAATTCATAGGATAATATTTAGTTTCTTATTTTAGTAGGAAGCAAAATTTTGTAGCCCTCTTCACGGTCGAGGCAGAATATATTGCAATAGGAAGCTGTGTTACACAAGTTCTATGATTAAAGCAACAAATTCTTGATCTTGGATTACCTGTAGGAACCATCTCAATCATGTGCGACAACACAAGTGCAACTTTCATCTCTAATAATTCAATTCAACACTCTCGAATAAAATATATAGACATTATACACCATTTCATAAGAGACCATGTTGCTAAAGGAGATATAGAATTACATCATATCACTATAGGAGATCAATTGGCAGACATCTTCATGAAACCACTAGCATTCGACATCTTTAGTACTTTCAAGGACGAGACTAGATGTCATAGACATTAATGTATAAAACAAAAAATTAAAAAAATCTTCTAAGGTTGTTCCTGATCATCACACACTCACTACACCAAACTCGAAAATTTACACTTTCACTATCGTATTGTACGATATATCTAATCACTCAACATAAACCAGACTCGAATTTTATCTATGTTTATCGTAATGTATGATACACATCGTACTGCATGAAACAGGTGGCAGTTCAATCAATTCGTTTGGTACGACATTATTGAATATTGTATGGTATGATATCTCCTCTTTGTCGTACGATACCCAAAGCTGGTGATCGAATTTGCTTGACCCCGAGTTTATCTATCACCACCTATCTTATCATGTCCAACACCAAATTCGATGAGGTAGATTTGATTATTGATTATATTCAAAATATGACCTTAATTCGCCTCCCAACCACCCGTAGAAAACAAAATATAGCCCTTGGCCACCTTATAAGGTACATTCTTCAAAATAAATATTAGTTTACTTATCCCGGTGAACCCAATAACCTACATATGTTTATACGGATGCCTCCTTCCATATTTTTCCTCATCGAGGGCCAGAGTCGGATGAACCTAACTTTGATGAAGAAGAAGGAGAAGTTTCCCCAGCAACAGCTCCTGCTCGACCACTACGACATGCAGCACCACGAGCACATGAACCAGCCTACCCTCACAATAATTTGGTCGAACGCTTAGACCAACTTCAGAGTCATCTTGACACACACATACAAGAACAACATTAGCAACATGAGGAAGACATGCGGTGGTTTGGGGAATGCTTCATTTTGATTGATCACCTCTTCGACATAATCCTTCAATATTTCCAATCACACCCACCTCCACCTCTAAGTGATCAGGATCCTCCATTCTGAAGTGTATCTATTTGGATTATGTTCTTTCTTAGTGTTGTTTGTGTCTCCTCTTTTGGTGATGTCAAAAGGGGGAGAAGTCTTGTTGTAGTTAGTTAAGTCTGTTGTAGTCAGTTGTCTTGCTTATGTATTATTGTTATCTTGCTTATGTATTTTTGTTTATATTTACTTAAATGCATTTTTCTTTTTCTGTCTATTTCCTGATGTTTTACTTAAAAAATTGAAGGAAAAAAAATAAATGTCAAGCAAAATTATTTGACATCATAAAAAAGGGGGAGATTGTTGTAATCCATGACCCCTAGTTTGAGATTTTGATGATCATAAATAATGTAGTCTAGTTTATGATTCATTGAATATCTTTTATTTCTACTATTATCTGTGAGTACTAACATTTCAGGGAGATCACAAGTTACTCAGGACAACAAGAAACTTAAGTTTGGGTATAATTGGAGTGTGAGTTTGTAACATTGTAATTTCTTCTTTTATTTTATTTTCTCTTTTCTTGAGTCTAGCAATAAATTGCATGTAAATCTGAGCAACCATGCACACACATAGGGGGAGAGGGTTTTTAAAATGTAGATTTTTTTCTTCTCTATTGATCGTATTATATGATAAGATCTGGCTGAAATGTATTTCTGTGAATAGGTCATACTGTACGACTACGATCGTATTATACGATGTCTTACCTATCAAAAATCCTAATCGCCAGATTTAATTTAAGAAAGTTTTATAGCCCTTTGTACTGTACGAAGTCCTTCATACTGTACGATGTATTTTGAATACTTACTTAAATTAACCCGTGATTAGTGGAAAAATCAAGTATTAATTTCTGATTGGTCATCATACTGTACGAAGTAGATCATACCCTACGATGTACAGAGATGAGTTTTGATTGTCCCGGACTTTGTCCTTGATGATACTTTTATTTTGACTAATCATATTGAACGAAGTAGGTCGTACCCTACGATGTATAGAAATGAGTTTTGATCGTCCCGACTATCGTCCTGTATGAACAAAAGAGTTTTCCTATCGTACCATACAAGTTTATATCATATTGTATGAGCTTATTCAAAAGTTTTGACCTGTTCGTAAACCATCATACTAGGATGAAGCTCATTTATACTAATCATACTATACGATATAGAATCATACTGTATAATAGTAACGACAAATTTAAAAAATTTTAGTTTTTTTTTAGCCCCTTTTAAGTATCAAAAAGTTATGATTTTGATGTGTGGGACTATGAGAGGGGAACGTGATTAGAGAGGGAATCCTTGTGAGAGAGCTTTTGAAAAGATTTTAGGGTTTAAGAGAGGAAGAATAAGGTGAGCTTGGTGAGGGAGAAGTAGTGTGAGGGAGATCATATAGTTGCTCCGTTATTGCTGCACTTATTTCCTCCTGTGGCCCGAGAAGATCTGGTGGGAGGCTCTCCAAGGGGGAGACTCTTCTGCATCCATGACCTCTAAGATACTCTGCCTTCTCTAGGAGGGAGAAAAATGAGAAGGTACGCTGCCATCGCCGGGAGGGTGATAAAGTTCTTCGCACTCTGCCACGCCGGGTTGGTGAAAGTGAGTCTTGTATGGGCTTCTCTGCCTTGACTAGGGGGCAAAAGGAGAACTATAGTTTTGTAGTGAAATTCCCATAGTGGAGGATTCCGGAGAGTGGACGTAGGTCAAGTGATCGAACAACTATAAAATCTCTGGTGTGATTTTTCCTTTATCGCTTTTATTTTCGTTTGCATTTTATTTTCATTATATTTTGTTGGTGATAATTTTGGTAAAAATCATTGTTGCAAATTGTGTTCAAGTACTTGCTTCCGCATTAAATTTTTATGGTTAAATTTTAAAAAACAAAAAAAATTATTAGAACTCATGTTTAGGATTTTTTATTGCAACAATTTTAACAATTCACCCCCCCCCCCCCTCTTGGCGCATCTAGTAATTTTAAAATATCCCCTAAATACCTTCATGAGCCTTGGCGAGCATTTTGTAGGTACACACGTGCTATCTAAGGATTCAGTGCAGTTCAAACAATAAACCTAATTCAAGTTCGATCCTTCTATGCGAGTGGATAGGAGTTGACACGGCTCAAGCCATTAAACAAATGTGCGGTCATGGCATCAACCTAAATATTTATTTTATATGTTCATATTAGGCCTTATAGGTCTGTAATAATAAAAATTTATTAATAAGAGTCTGAAGTTTATAACTAATCTAATAATTTTTTAGCAAGTGCACATAGTTGATAAGGTTCAATTAACAAGTAAAATCACTCGCAAAAACCTCGATGATGGCTGTGTTAAATGTAGATCTTAATTGGAGGGGTTAATTCTAAATTTTCAAAATGTCACTAAAACGCCCAAAAATTCAAAATTCAAAAATTCAAAAAACTAAAAAAATATAAATATTTAAAATCAAAATTCAACCATCAAACATTTAAAGTAAAGCTCATCCACCCTCCACAATAGTTTGTCGAGGTGGGCAAATTTAAATATTCCTTCTGCTCACAAAGTGCTAATGTCTAGTCTAGAGTATCTCTAGGATTTATACTCAAATAGTCTTTTGCCAGTAAGGATGTGACACATGTTTTTTAACAAAAAAATTGCAGGTAATTAGTTATAACTAGAGCCCTCTGAAAAGGGTGCTTTGGTGCCAAATGGCACCACTAAATTGCGATCATGGTCATAGATCATATGCACCCCAATGATATTAATCCTTGAATATAAATCAATAAGATATGATCGATACTGCATAATGCCTTTTGTTAGCTATGTTGGATTCAAACATATCCCCTTAGACAAATACTCCCCTAGGTCTACAAGGTACACTTAGATGAAAACAACCTATGGTTGCCAACAATGATCCTTCTATATGGTTTGGTCAACTATCTCTTCTGACTAAGTAGAACATGCATTGTGTTGGCCCGAAATGATGGAACCATATATCTTGATCAGGTCCATCATCCATTCCCCCACCATCCGTATTAAGTACAATATGGTAAAATTTTAATTTGAAATATCAAATTTTCAAATACCTCAACCTATGTTACTACTCTATAGTAGATATTATGTATATGTTTGATGACTAGCCTTAATAAAAAGTTCTCTCTCACTATCAAAAGAGGGAATAAAGTATAGGGGCTTACGTCTATAAGAAACCAGAACTCAGTTAAAAAAGTCTCACAAAATGATGGTGAAATCTCTAGGTAGTGTCTTATTTCAAACCCAACATGCCTTCTGGGAATTTACCCCATAACTTAATTCATTAAAAATCCCTAAAAAGAGGGGACGCCAGGGTGTGAATTTCGGAGCCCATAATATATACTTGGAAGTTAAAATAAAAAATCAATTAAAATTTTAATTGAAGTTTATTTGATATAGACCAACATTGATGCCCATCATCTTCATTGCATGGCATTGGCCAATTATCAATTTGTTTTGCCAGCTAGCCATCAACATTTAATTTAGCCCTTCTCAATCATTGGGTCTCTTTCTCACTCTTATATGAATGTAGATAGATTTGAATTTCATACATCACATGATCTTTATAATTCCTCATCGATTATCACTCAAAGTCCATCGTCATATTGTATCTCCACCCATTGATGTCTGATGCTCATGTTACTAGTTACTCAATCTCTTCTTTTATAAAGGTAATGATCAAGCGAATCACCCTACATTACTCAACCTCCGACATTCCACATCAACTATTTCCTACAACCCATGACCAACATCTAACATGTATCATTCTAGTTGCTTGTTAACTCCTCCTTAAGGAAGACGATTGAGTTGATCACCAAACATCGTTCAATGCCTACTGACATTCAGTTCTGCCAATCATTGTTGTCAAATGCTCATAATCTTAGCTAACTTGTCTCCCCTCAAAGGGAACATTAAGCCGATTGTCCAATGTTAGATGACCTTTAATGCTCATTATCAATCATCATTCGATGCATATTTAATGCCTACCAATCATGATATTTGATGCTTGTCTTTCAGTTTTTCACAATCACCCCTCTTAAAAGAAGAATAACTAAGTTGATTACCCAATGTTGCTTGACCTTCAACATTCCTCTACAATTTTCTCCCGATATTCTTTAACATTCTAAGTCACTACGATCAGGATTTTATGTTGGTCTTTTTGGTTGCATGCCTCCCACTATAAGGAGAATGACTATGTATATTACACAAAATGAGCCAAACTTTGACATTCCTTTGACAGTTATTTCATGCCTATCAAAGATTGATGTTCAATATCCTCTAATCACCTATCTTGGAGATGCATTTTCATTGTTGGTCAAGCTTCCACCTACAAAGAGAATGATCGAACTAACTACCCAATGTGCCATTAACCTTCAATGTTCCTCATCAATTGGCATATGGTGCCTACTAACATTTGATGTCAAAGGCCATCAACATCTTACACACATCTTTATGGTTCAATTTCCTCTTGTATAAATAATATGATTGAGCCAACCAACTAGCATCATCCAAACTCCGAACATTATTTGTTGGTTTTCATACCAAAGATTTGTTTATGATATATGTTTATCATTTACATCTAATACATATCTTCTTGCCTACTTTGTCTCCACTTTTATAAGAAAAATGATCATGTCGACAAACCAACTTCACTTGAACTTTGATGTTCCGTGTTCAACGAGTTGATATTAATATCCATTTATATTTAAAGGATGTCATCTTGAATACTTAATTACAACTTATTTAAATAGAATAATTAAATTAACAACCTCACATCACTAACCTCTGAAATTCGTAATCAAGTTTCATTTGATGCCCATAAAAAATTGATGCCGATTTTCACTAGTTGCTAACACCTGACACATATCTTTTTAAATATTTGCCTCAAATAAGAAAAATAATTGAGTCAACCATAGACTATTTACCTTATCTCTAATGCTCCCCATTGATCGGTTGATGCCTATTAATGATTAATGTTTAATATATGTCATTCGATCTTCCCAATTTCTCATTCTCTCATCTTATAAGGCTTAAACCAATCCCAACTAACCTTTGATATTTCTCATCGTTTGTCACCCAACACCATTAAATGCTTGGTGTTACCAAGCACCGAAGTTTGACACCCATCTTCTTGGATACTAACCTCGCTTCCTATAAGTTAAAAGATTGAATTGGCAATCCAACATCATTCTACCTTCAATGTTTCTTATTTTTTGACCCCTAAAATGTACTTCAAGCTAATTCAAGCATGTTCAACGAGAATGATGGTGGACCGACATGACACTATGTGAGGTAGGTTTAACAAGCCCTGGCGCTATGAAAAATCACAAGAGAAGCTATCCACATGCAAAATAGACAGCAATGGCATATTCAGAATATCAAAATTATGAAATATTTGCCTTTGTGCTCAGCTTGATTGGATGACAAAAACAACTAACTTTGAGCACAACTTTGTTCAAAATTGTCTGCACGACCTCCATCTGTGAAATGGATCACACTCTTACATTCAGAGAGTCAAAATTACCCATGAATAACATCTTGTAATCAGCTTGAGTAAATGCAATCAGAAATAACAAACTACTAGCCCACATGAAATTGCTCAAAAAACTTTCATTTGCGAAATAGACTCCACCATTGTCTCTAAAGCATGTAAGTTGCTAGGAAAGGACACCAATATTGGTCAGGTGTCTTCATGAGAAAAATGATGAAATTTTTTTCACCGTCGTGCGTGACCAAGGCAAAATTTGACATGTTCAACTGACAAAATCTCAGCAAAGAGATCAATATTCATATTTATTTACTAAAATTCAAATTTTATTTTAAAATATAAAATTTAATTTTTTAACTATTTAAATATCAATTAAAAATTAGTGCTAATGGAAAATTTTGAGGTCCATGCCCAACTTTATTGATGTAAGGGTGTTACATTTTGGTGATATGAAAATAAAAAAAAATGTTTCTAGTAACAAAAAAGAGGGCATAAAAAATAAAAAGTTAAATTTGAGATTATGAGCAATATAATCAATTGGCATAGTGAAAATCTAAAAAGAATATGTCACAAAAGTCAGCTCAGCATTGAAGTACTAAGAAAGATGTATCGTTAGTGTTGCAAATGTATTTGTTAAACATGTTGTGATATGAAGGAACTTGCACCAAAGTGTTGGAGATAAACATCTTCGCCATCACAGTTTTGATATCTCATAACTCTCTGTCTCATCAAAACAAACCTATAAAGAAAAAAAAAGGGCAAAAAGAAGCATAACCCAAATGCATTCAAATAATTGAAAGATATAAAGTACTTCAACCCACAATAATATTAGTCATAAAATTTTAGAAAGTTAGATAAAGCTGATGGAAACCATAAAATTGTAACACCCAAGGATCTAATAGATGTTGCAATCAAGGATCCCTATTTTATGATTTTTTATGATAACAAATTATTGATTAAAATTTTATTTCTCCTATCATATGTATTGCATATTATTTTTTCTGTGTACTAATATTTCAGGTACATATTACACCACTCAAGAAAGATCAAGGCTCAAGTTTGGGTAGAATAAGATATTTTTCTAAAGAGTCTATATTTTTAATTTTATTTGTTTTATATTTCTTGAGTCTATAGCTATATATGGGTGAATGCTAAATTGGCGACCGTGCACACATATAGGGGAGTGAGAAAAGTGAGATGAAAAATTTTAAACTAATCATACCCTACGATTTCAATCATACTGTAAGATTTGTTATACATAAAAATTAGGGTTAATGGCTAATTGTATAATTAATGCTTATGAACTAATCATACTATATGATGTAGATCATACTGTACGATTAATTTCCATTTGGAAGCCCTAGTCGCTAAATAATTTAAGTAAGTATTTTAAAAATCAAATTTTAAACTAATTGTATTGTATAATATTTAAAATATTACTTAAATTAATCTCTGTAATTAGTCGATCAAATCAAGGTTTAATAGATGTGGCCAATCGGCACTATACAACTGATAGAGATGAAATTCGATCCACCCAAATTTTGTACTGGATGAAACTTTAATTTTTTGAACTAATTGTTTCATTCGACATTGATCATGATGTACAAACCGTTGAGCTTGCTTCCTACATTGGCCTTGGTGAGTTCTTGAAGTTGTTCTTAGGATAGAGCTTCAAGATCAAATGTTGTGGGTTCCCTGCCTTCAGTATGAGGGTGAAAAAGGATTTAGGGTTCTTTGCCATCACTAGGAGGGTGAGAAAGATTTTAAAGGATTGCTTCGATCACCAAGAGGGTAACATAGCTTTCGGTTCTCCGCCGCACTGGGTTTTGTGGAAGTGATTTGAAAGGGCTTTTTCACCTTGTTGTGGGGGATAAACGAGAGTCATTATAGTGTTAATGCAATGCCCAGAGAGGAGGACACATGGGAGTTGATGTAGGTCAAGGTTGATTGAATCACCATAAAATTTTGGTGTGTTCTTTCTAGTTTCTTAGCTCTTTTATTTTCTACCTTTTAAATTTCCTATATGAGTTTAACTTTCATTACAAATTGCAGTTGAATTACTAATCTTGCATGGTTAGATTTAATTTATGTTAGAAATATACAAAGGAAAAATATATTTCTCTTGATTTATTTGAGTTACAAAACCTTGAAAAAGAAAATTTAAGTTTTTTTTTTTTAATTTGCTTTCTCTTGTGTTAGTGACTTGATTAGAACCTTTCATAAGTTGTGATATTAGTTAAATTAAAATAATATATATATATATATATATATATTAATATTTTTGAAAATTACCAATTCAACACCCCCTTCCTTAGTGCTGCTAGGAATAGTTCAACGAGTTCTCAGAACCTCCCCAAACTTTCAAACTATTTTGATTTTCATTAACTTAAAATCAAATACCTCATCCAATAATAATAAACAACCAACACAACTAAACATTCATATATAAAAGAAGAAAATAAACTTTTATTTGACCAAAACATAATACATAGTCTAATCATCTTGCAATTCTATAAATCAGAATGAATAAAATTGAATTTCAAAATGATCGATATCTCAACAATTGAGCTAAGAAGCTTGCTTCTACAATCTTTACTCAACTGGATCTTTTCCTATTCCTAAAACATCTAAAGTAACAGAGTGAGCTCAAACAACTTATTTGACTCCCTTCTTAACCACTCTTTTTTTTTTTGAAGAGCAACAGTAAATTTTTTTTTTTTTTTTTTTTATTTTTTTTTTTTTTTTTTTTTTTTTAGAGCAACAGTAAAATTGCATTAACTAAAAGAAAATAAACTACAAAAACAACCTAGTGGCTAATCCCAACAAATTCCTCCTTTAACAGATTAATAAATGAAGGAGGAACCTTATTAGAGCTAATCTCATCCCAAATGAAATCACTACAGATAGCATAGTTAGCACAAAGATCTACTAACTTATTACTATTCCGATCAACACAATTGAAGATAACATTGCCAAAATCTTTTAGAAAAAGAAAATTTTCCATCAGTTTACCTCCCTTCTTGAAGATTTGTCAAAGTTGCTGAATAACATTAGAGTTATCACCTTTTATAATGATCCCCTTGAATTGAAACATCCATTCTCTGACAACCTCTTTTAATAAAGTAATTGATGATAGTTCAAGCTGTGATATATCCCAATGAATGCTCTTCTTTCCAAAAGCCATAAGAAATCTGCCATGGTTATGCCTGAATATACCTCCAATACCCGCCTTGTCAGAGGACAGTAGTGATGCGTCTACATTTACTTTTATCCAATCGGGTGGAGGGGGGTGCCAACAATTCGACAGTCTAACTGACTGATTAACACCCCAGTTGCTCGAGCTTATATCACCATAAGAAGAAGAGAAGGACGACCAAGATATTGCTTGAACAACAATAAATTTAGAATTTTTTATTTAAACATCTTGTTTAAATTTATTTCTAGCTTTCCACGATAAATATACAATGTTGAAGAACACTTTGACAATGAAATTGTTACCTTTTGTTGCTTTATCCAACCATTTACAGCAATCTTCAAAATCTGGAAAAAATGGAATTTGGAAGCCCCAGCTATTTATGACATGAATAATTCATCTAAGCTTTTCACATCTTGTTGTAACATGATCAATGTCCTCCACCTCATTACATCCTCTAGAGCATGTAAAGTTCTCTTGTAATCTTCTGCTGAACAAGAAGTGGTTTGTAGGAATTGCATTGCTATATAAGCGCCACCAGAAAACTTCAACTTTTGGCATTAATTTTACTTTTTTTATCCATTTCCAGTAACTCCTGTTGTACTTGTTTTGCAATTCTGCTTCCACAACTAATGAAGATAAAGACTTACCAGATTTCAATGGATTAGTTTCAATCTATCTTCCTCCATGTTAGGCATAATTTGAATTTGAAGAATTACATTCACCAACTCTTTTCCAAACATATTATGAAGAATAGGCATATTCCATGTACTGTCCAACAATATCATATCCATTGTCATTTCTTCATCACCTGGAATAGCCAAAAAAAGTAGGCCATCTATTGATGCATTTATCCCAAATCCACACATCATTGAATACATTTATCGATCTCCCATCTGCGATATTCCATCTAATAATTTTTTTACGACATTTGAAACCTTCCAAGATAATTTTCCAAGCAGTAGAAATTCCATTCCTATTACCGTGTTCTACAGACAAATTTCCATATTTCGGTTCCAGTACTCTATGTAATAAGAAATTCCTGTTTTGAATGAATCTCCATGCCATCTTGGTTCTCAAAGGGCCCACCTTATTAATACAAGAGTGCAATCCACGTCTTCCCCTATCAACTAGTTTGCACAGCGTGTCCCACCCAACATAATGCAATCCCAATCTTCCATCACTCTTATCCCAAATGAAACTTTTACAACTTATCCATCAGTTTTAACACACTTATAGGAATAATAGAATGAGTGGAATGAAAATTTGGGTAAGACAACAAGAACGTTCTTACCAATGTAAACTTCCCTGCTAAAGATACGAGTTTACTTCCCCAAGTATTCAGCATTTTAAAAGCTTTATCCACCATACTTTGAAAATATGCTCCAACCAATCTTCTCAATGCCACTTTGACTCCAAGATAGTTGAATTCTTTTACCTTCTTGAAACCCATGATTCGATTTATAGCCCTCTTCCTTCTTCTCTTCACAAATTGTGCAAATAAGGTAATATATTTGTTGACATTTATCCTTTGTCCTGTCCACTTACAGAAATTTGAGAGAATATCTTTGATATCTTTCACCATTTTGATGTTAGCTTCGGAAAAGATAATCATATCATCCGCATATAATAGGTGAGAGATCCTTGGGCCGTTAGGAAAATTTTTGAATACCAATTTTATTGCTTTTTTGATAAAAAACATTTGAGAGAAGTTGAGAACATAGAATGAAAATATAAGGTGATAGAGGACGACCTTGGCGAAATCCACTTTTCCCATTGATCCATGTAGAATAATTGTCATTAATTAATAAAGAGAACATTGGATTTTCTACACACTCCATAATAAGCTTATAAAAGCTCACATGAAATCCAAAATACTCTAAAACCTTCCTTAAGGTATCCCAAAACATGCAATCATATGCTGCTCCAAGTCAATTTTGAAAGATACTAATCCCTTTGAACCTTTAGAAAATCTGAATTTGTGGAACATCTCTTGAGCTACTAGTACATGTTCTGACATTAATCTCCATTTAAGAAATGCAGCTTGTTCATCTGAGACCAGTTTAGGTATAATACTTACCATTCTATTAAGAATTTCCTTGGCCACCACCTTATACACAGTTTTGCATAATGTAATAGGTCTATAATTTGCAGGATTTAATGGGTTTTTTATTTTTGAGATTAGCACTATCTGGGTTTCCTTCCATTTCATGTTCATTTTCCCTATTTCAAAAAACTGTAAAACAACATTCCAAAGATCTTTTTTTTTTTTTTTGATAACCCAAAGATCTATCTTCACAATCTCCCAATAGTCCTTGAAAAAAAAAGAGTAAGTTACTCCATCCAACCCTACAGCAATGTTCCCAACTAATTGGAAAATTACCTCCTCCATTTCATTCCACGAGATAGCTCTGTTCAACCACATTGCATCATATTCATCCAGGGAACATAACAGATATGGCCAGCCTTCTGTATCACAACTTCTTTCCTTCCACTTTTCATTGAAAAACTAGATAGATTTATTTTCAATAAGATTTTGATCTTCCACCAAAGATCCACTTTCATCTTGCATTTTGAATATCCAATTTGAAATATTTATGGTGCTTGCAAAAGATAGAAAGAATTTGGAATTAGAATCTCCATTCATCATCCATTTAACTTTAGCACGTTGCTTCCACCACGTGTTCAATCTAGCCAAAGTAGCATTCAATTATGAGATTTTTACCTTGAGCTGCCAACTTTCTTCATCCGTATGGAAACCCACATTAGCCTCTTTTAATTGTAACTCTAAGATCTCTTTTAATAGACATTCTTCAATTTAGCCTTACTCCAAAAAAAAAAAAAGAGATTTTAAAGCTTTTTTGTATCTTGAATCTTGAATTTCAGCACAATTTCCATTAATTTTCTTCCACCAAACATTTTTTACTATGCCAAAAGATGCTGGAAATGAAGACCAAATATCTTCAAACTTAATAAGGTTCTTCTCCATCGTTTTAATTTCCATAAGGTTCAATAACACCGGACAATGGTCCGAAGCTATTCTTGCCAGATGTCTAGTACACAATCTTTAATGGAAGTTTATAGCAGCAAGATTCAAAAAAACACCTATCCAGTCTTTCTAGAATTCTAGCTCCACAGGTTTTATTATTGCACCAAGTGTATCTTGGTCCAATAAAATCAATTTCATGAAGATCATTATTAATTAGAAAGGTCTTCATATCCTTTGATCCTTGAGAGTAAAGGAAACGATTGCCACCTCTTTTATCTTCTTTAGAAAGTAAACAATTGAAATCTCCCCCTACAACCATAGGGATGTCTTTAGAGGAAAATGTTTCCAAGTCCCTCCACAACTCTCTTCTTTTGTAAACTTCTTTGCTATCATATACCGCCGAAATCCTCCAGTAGTCAGAATTAGGCCACTTGAAATCTCCAGTTATTACTTGTTGATTTGCATTTATAATCGAGAATGAAACTATAGTAGATTTCCATAAAACAAGAATACCACTCGAAAATCCATTCGATAGAACATAATAGAAGTCCCAATCTACACCAATTAAATCATCAACTTCCTTTCTATTAATAGAGGTTAACTTGGTTTCTAATAAACCAATAAACAATACTCAATACTCCTTAACAAACTCTTTCAAGTAGAGAGAAGCTTGTTTTTTCCTAGCTCCTCTACAGTTCCAGAAAACTAAGGAAGCCATTAAATATTGAGAGGGTAAGAAGTCCCCGCCTTATCTTTAGTTCCCCATCCAACCTTCTATTTCTGAGTAAAGACTTTATAGGCCCCAAACCTCTAAGTTCTTTTGTGAGTTTCTTTTTAACACAAGAAGAATTATCATCCTTCTTATCCGAGTTCACGTTTAAATCTCCAACATCTTCTGAAGAATCAACATTCACTTCTCCTTTTTATTCAAAAGAGAATTCACTATTTCTTCTTTTTCAATAATTTCACCCTCTTCTGCCAAGTCACTTAACATACTAAATTTATTCAAATTAGAAGGAATGATACTAGAACCCGTACCATTGTCCATAGCCGATAACTGAATCTGCTCTTGCCCTTTGAATGAGACTTCAGCAGTAACCTTAGATGGAGAGATTAAAACTTCGACAGCACCAACAACCACTGTTTGTTCTTCCATCATGTTATGGACATTCATCTTCATTTATTTATTCTCTTCCACATCTACGTGAACAGGTTCTTTATCTCCTTTATCTGAATTCTTCAGCGAGTTGAAGTTTGATTTTCGCATCACTGGTTTCCACATGCCATTATTTTTAAATCTTCTTTGTTTCCCATAGTTTACATGGATCCAAGGTCCATATTTATCTTCACAATCATGAGTTTCATCTTTGTCTTCATAAATTTTTTTTTAATTTAGATTCACATGCTGATGATCATTTACCACATTATTCACTGGTTTAGCAAAATCAACTTTAACAGCTTTACTCATCAGCTTTGGACAGTTAATTTCCTCATGCCCAACTTTGCCGCAGTTAAAGCAAAGAAACGACATTCTTTCATATTCTATTTTTTGATAAAATTTTCCCGCAAGACCTTCTACCCATACACCAAGTGGAAGTTTATTTTCAAGTTTGATCCGAATACAAATCTGAGCAAATTCTCATCTAATCTATTGGAACATGTTCCCATCTAACAAATACGGAGTACCAATTTTAGATGCAATCCTGCACACATTGATTTCATCCCAACACTGGAGTGAAAGGTTCGGCATTCTGATCCATACTGGGGTTGATAAACCTTTCAAAGATGACGGATTAAACCTTGGAGACCATTTGTCCACATCAATAATATGGCCTTTAACATACCAAGGTTCATTACTAAGAATTGATTCCACAGCTTGTTCATCATTAAAAGAACATAAAGTCCATCCATTGCCAAGCACCACAAGATGGAAATTGCCATATTGAGCCCACTGCCTTCTAAGCTCCCCACTGATCGCATAAATAGGAATATTTTCACTAAAAACTTTAACCACTAGAGCATTTTGGAGTTTCTTAGAATTTTCTTCTTCATTATGAGCATTTAGTTTCACAGTAGAACCATCTTCTGAAAGACAATATTGGCCATAGTCCAAATCAGCAACACGGATATTGTCTCTTTTCTTCGAAACATTGGTCATATAATTACCGGTAGGTTCTTTTGGCTTCACAATCAATTCTTCATTAAGTTGGCATGCATTTTGTTCTCCCGATTCACATTCACGAATAGAGTTTAAATCATCTGGACCATTATTCATATCAGCATTCGTTAATTCCAGAACAGACAAGTCAGCATTTACTTCATTGCGAATCATAACATCAGAAACATTATTTTCCTTAACATTTTTTCCCAGAGAATCCACCTTGTTCACCTGATCAAAATTTGTAATTTCTGGAGGCAGGAAAGAGTTACTTACCTCTTTTAAAATAGAGATGGAACGATTAGCTTCTTTCGTCAATATTGGAAATGATTTCTCAGTTTTAATGTTGTTATCAACCAAAATTCCTTTTCCCTTTCCGTTATCAGGAATTATCTTCTTTGTCATTAACAGACTTCCTTCATTTATCACCAAAGCTTTGTTGTTCTTCATTTTAAACCTCGCCTCTTGAGCAGAATTATTTATGTAGATTCCTAGCATTCCGTCACCAAAAGCTGGTAACGATCGGCCAGGAATAGTAGAACCTCCAAAGGATGGTCGTCGAGCATCACCAGGACCGGCCAACATGGCTGTCCGGCGAGCATCCGCCGCCATCCGGATTCCCGCCGAAGAAATCCTTCTTCACCACTCATAGATATCAATATCCAATATAAATATTTAAAAACAACTAGTTAAAAGCGATTCATTAAAAGAAATATAAAGACTTATAAAATACTTAAAAGCATAAGCAAAATAGGAATTTCTAAGTGTTCCAGTATATATTTGATCTCAAAGCTAGCACTTATCCTTTCATAATCACATAACCATTTTCATAGAAGGTTTAAGATGCATTATAAAATACTTATTCTAAGAGGTTTATTTGCATTTCGTTTTCACTTTCCCAACAAAATTTAAAAAGGTGTTCAGTGCTTGCTAGCGCACATTTCAGAATAGTTATTAACCTTTCTTCAATGGAACATTAACATAAGAATCTCAATGATTATAATGTAATTGCAATGTAATATTAATTAAATTAAATATATATTACAATGTTCAAATGACGCAGGATTTGCCAGTAAAATGCAACATTGCTTGTAAAATAGGATTCTCACTGCTTTTTTTTTTTAATTTCTAATTTCATTAAAAATATTTATGGAAATATTTTAAGACTTTTTTATAATTTCTATATTTCCCAAAAAAAAGCCTCATTTCAATAATACAGTAAAAAATTCATGTATGAAAAATCAATTGTTGAACATTTAACTTCATATAACCAAAATGTCCATAATAAGGATTACAATAACATATAAAAAATCATACAATAAAAACCTCATAAAACTCAAGAAAAATTTATTTTTATCCATATTATTTTATATAACCTTATTGAAATTAAAATCAGAGATAGGGGTTTAGGAATCTATCTTGAGCTAAACAATTTGTTGATTTGGATTTTTAGATAAATCTTGAGCTTTGACCTCGAAACTCTTTCTATATCCCTTTCTCTTTCTTCTCCTTGTTGCGAATCTGTTTTTCAGATAATATAATTTTAATGATAGCAAACACTACTATTTCTCGACGACTGCCTTGCCTACTAACATTTCAGATCCACAAGATCGAACGATAATTTGAATCAGCTCAAGATTGAGTAGACTAGGTCTGAGTCAGTTTGTAAACTTTTCCCTTTCTTGAGCCTATTGTAAACGATGTGGTTCCTAATGCTAAGTAACCTTGCACACACACACATGGGGGAAAATTTCTATCTGATTTTAGAGTTTTCTATTTTTGATCACTTCGTCTCGGACGATCCACAAATCAATTTGGACGATCAGTTAAAAATAGAAACTCTAATTAGGGCATCCTGGCTAAGGCATCCGTTATTAAGCGCATCGTCTTAGACGATATTAGTATCGGCCGGGACGATAGGCTCAAATAAGAAAGAATCAGCCGCTAGATCTATTTAGGTATTATTGATTTTTGGACATCGTTCAGGACATCCTCCTAGACGATGAAACACAATTATGCCTAAATTAATTGAGTTATAAGGAATGCAATTAAGGTTTGATTGCTCGATCTAATCATCCTGGACAATCGTAGGATTGGCCAGGACGATCAGTTCAAAAACCTTAGTTGTTCCTGGACGATCAACATCGGCCACCTTTTATTCAAGGTGATGGTCTGGATGATTTTCACAGATTTAAACTAATGGTCCGGGATGATCATGATATCGGCTTGGACAATAAAGCTATTTTTCCATCATCGAGACATCTATTCAGTGCAATTGTCTGAACGATATTTAATGACTTGTACTAATCATACAGGATGATATCTTATCGTCCGACATGATATGAATAAAAACCTTTTGATTGTCCTAAACCATTAGGGCCGATTGAGAGAAATTTACGCTGATTGGCCAGGATGATTATTATATCGTCATGGATGATAAAGTCAGTTTGTTTAAATTAAGAGCTATTCCAAAATTCTTCTATTTAAGACCTCTTGTTCTACCCAAGAGATCATCTTTTGCTGCTTTCTTGACCTGAGAGAGCCTAGAGGAGAGGGAGAGAAAGGGAGAGAGGATATTGTAAGGGGGAGTTTGTGAGGGGTTTCACAAAGGTTGCTCCAAGCAATGATCCAAGTCATCTTCTCCGATCGTCATCCCTTATTCTTGGAGATTTGACAGAGGTCCACTTCAGGAATCGATCAAGGTTATCTGCCTGCTTCAGGAGGAAGCAAAAAGAGTTGGGTTTTTGGCCTCATCGGTGTCGGTGGAAAGGAGGTTTTTAAACAGGCTTCTCCGCATTGCTGTGGGAGCAAAAGGAGAGTCGTTGAGTTTAGTGTAATACTCGTAGGGCGCCTCCGGGGATTAGACATAGGTTGAGTTGAACGAACCACTATAAATTTTTGTGTTCTTTATTACTGCTTTTTTGTATTTAATTTCTACACCTTAAATTTCTTTGTGGTGAACTTTGGTTTGGTTGAGTTTTTATTTTTTATTGAATTTTTTTTTAAAATACCAATTCACCGCCCCGCCTCTTAGTTAGCTTGGGCTAGTTTATAAGGGCATAACATCCCTAACGAACTTTCAAGTGGTATCAGAGCAGGATTCGTAAAATCAAGTTTTTAAAAACTTTTGAATTTAGATCCATGGCTAACTTCAACAATCATAATACTGCATATGGGTATTCCATTACTCGACCACCTTTATTTGATAATATTCCTTTTGATTTTTTGAAAACTCGCATGTCTACTTTTTTATAAATCGATTGACTATCACATACGGATGCTTTTAAGGATGGTTATACATCTCCTTCATGTGAAATTAATGGCATTAAAACTAAACTTCCTTTTACTGAATAGACTTTTGATAAAAAAAGATTTAGCATATCTTAATACAAAATATTTGAATTATTTTTTCTATGCTTTGAAATATGAAGATTATATGTGTGTTTCAACTTGTGCAACTAGTAAATAAATTTAAGATGGATTGTGTATTACTTATGAAGAAATCAATAAAGTTAAGCAATCTAGATTGTATATGTTGTTGCATGACTAAGAATTTTTTCATATGAAACCTTCTGAATCAATTTCTGACATGTATACTAGGTTTACTTAAATTTTCACCTCATTGCATGCTTTAGAAAGAGAACTAACTAATTGTGAAAGAGTAAATAAAATTTTGAAATGCTTTCCTTCTTCTTTTATACTAAGATCACTGCAATTATTGAATCTAAAGATTTAAATACTTATTCTATTGATAATTTGCTTGGATCACTCATTATTTGCTAGCAAGGGGTGAATCAAAGAAATCTTGATATAGGTGAGAAAAAGAAGGAAAACATTATGGAGTTGAAGGCTATCAACACGGAAACTGATTCTTTTGGGTCTAAAAGCGATGATGTTGCCCTAATCATGAGGTAATTCAAAAGCTTTCTAAGGAGAAAACACAAGAACCATCAGAAGTTGAATAAAGGTAAGGGTAGCAAAAATTTTAAGAATTCTAATGATATGATCTACTTTGAATGCAGGAAGCCGGGATATATTAAAGCTGATTATCTTACACTTAAATCTAACTTAAGCAAGGAGAAGGGCAAGGAGAAACCCAAGTTTAAAAAGGACAAGAAGAGGTTCCAAAAGGCATTCTGGGCGGATTCAACATCGGACTCTTCTGAGACTGAAGCTGAAGAGGAGACTACAAATTTGTGCTTAATAGCGGACGATCATCTTGGTCAGTTTGACCAAGAAAAGGTATGTGAACTAACCAACGAATAATTACTTGAAGTTTTTGAACAATTTCATGCATTATATAGGAAACTTAGGAAATCACATGCTAGTTTGAAATTGAATTTTTTAAATTTGCAAAAAGAGCATGAAATTTTACTTAAAGATCATTCTACAATCGATAGAAATCACATATAATTACTTAATGGGTTTGATGCATTAAATAAAAAGCATACTGAATTATCTGATGCACATTATTCCTTGAAGTCATCTTAGTTATAAAAAGAGTTTAAGAAATTAGTAAATCTCAAAGCTTTTAAAAATAATAAACCAATATTGCATGCATCACATAACTTTAAAAGAAAGTATTACTACCTGAATAGATTAATAAATCCTCTCCTGGTATTAGATATTTTTTATGTGGCATGTTAGGACACATTTCGCACACTTGCACTATTCACCATAGTACACATTGGGTATAGAGACCAAAATTATATGATTCACATTCTAACATACTTGCATTGCATTCTTCTTTCCATAAGAAGGGACCCAAACATGTTTGGATTCCTAAATCTGATATTTGATGATTTTGTAGGATTACTCTCATAAAAGACCTCATGAGAGCATGTGGTACATGGATAGTGGATGCTCATGATATATGATTGGATATGCTAATCAATTCATTTTGCTGGAGGCTAGGGCTGGAGACATGGTTACTCTTCGAGACAACACCACCATGAAAGTAGTGGGCGTAGGTATAATAAAAAACTCTAAGAACCTTTAGATTGAAAATATTTGGCTTGTAGATGGACTGAAATACAACTTGCTCAACATCAGTCAGCTTTATAATAAATGCTTCATCATAAAATTCTTGATAAATACTTACATTATGAGCTTAAATAATAATACTGTTTTACAAGAAAAGCAGACCAATAATGTTTACATACTTAAATTAAAAACTATTGAATATGCTGCTTCATTTTGCTTAAAAACTACTGCTGATGCTTCATGGTTGTAGCACAGGAGATTGTGTCATGCCAGTATGAAAACCCTTAAAAAAGTGACCTAGAAAGAACTAGTATGAAAACCCTAAGCTTAAATTCTCTAAAGACCACATTTATGATGCCTGCCAACTAGGGAAGCAAGTTCAATCCTATTTTCACTCCATTAAGAAAATTAGCATCTCTAGACCTTTAGAAGTCCTTCACATGGATTTATTTGGACCCATTAGCACTGCCAGGTTAGGGGGAAAAGTTTATGGATTTGTGATTGTCGATGACTACTCATGATTTACTTGGATTAGATTTCTATCACATAAGAATGAGTCTTTTGATGAGTTTAGATTCTTCTTCACCTGGATTTAAAAAAATCTTAGTTGTGAGATTTTAACCATCCATAATAACCATGGGGGGAGAGTTTGAAAATGAGAGGTTTGGAGACTTCTATGAGGATAAGGGGATTAGTCACAACTTCTCAGCTCCTAGGACCGCTCAATAGAACGGGATAGCTGAAAGAAAGAATTGGACCTTAGTTAAAGCTTCTAGAGCCATGCTTACTGAGTATTCACTTCTAAAATACTTTTGGGCTGAAGTAGTAAACACAGCTTATTATGTGTTGAATAGGGTGAATGTTAGAGCCAAAGTTGATAAGACACCCTTTGAGATCCTTAAGTGTGGACACCCTACCTTTCCCAACTCCATGTCGTTAGATGTAAGATTTTCATTGTTAATAATAGGAAGTCACACTTAAGAAAATTTGACCTAAAATCTGATGAATGAGTATTCTTAAGATATTCAAGTGTTGAGAAATCTTTTAGGATGTTTAATAAGAGGACTTTGGTGGTAGAGGAGGGTACTCATGTAGTATTTGATGAATCTGATCCTAGGAAGTCTAGAGTTGAAGATGAAGATGAAGTTGGAGAGATTACCACAGGAGTTAAAAATTTGAAGAAGAGAGTAGAACACTAAAACACTGAAGGAGTAGGTGAGATTACCCAAGGAGTAGAAAATGCAAATTGTAATCTCAAGGAGTAAAAAATACAAATTGGGAGGAAAGGGTTGAACATACACACACCTTGCCTAGAGATTGGAGATATTCTTTGAATCATCCTAAAGAATTGATCATAGGAGACCCATCTGAAGGTGTTAGGACTATGCATGGACTTAGAAAGGAAGTGAACCACTATGCCTTTATCTCAATGATTGAACCCACCAACATCAATCAAGCCCTTTTTGATGAGTTTTGGATCTTAGCCATGCCAGAGGAATTAAACCAATTTATTAGGAATGAAATTTTGGAGCTTGTATAATGACCAAAGGGATAAAGTATAGTTGGAACCAAATGGGTCTTTAAGACTAAAATGAATGATTCTAGTGTGGTGGTTAAGAATAAGGCAAGATTGGTGGCTAAGGGGTAGAAACAAATTAAAGGGGTTAATTTTGAGGAGACCTTTACCCCTGTAGCTAGATTGGAAGCTATTAGAGTGCTAATAGCCTTTGCCTTTTATAAAGGATTTAAGCTCTTCCAAATTGATGTTAAGTGCCTTTTTAAATGGGGTAGTAAAAGAGGATGTGTTTGCAGAGTAACTCCCAGGTTTTGAGAGTTTCCAATTTCTAAATCATGTTTTAAAATTAAAAAGGGCCTTTTATGGATTAAAGCATGCATGCACCCAGAGCTTGGTATACGAGGCTTAGCACATTATTACTAGAGAGAAAATTGGTTAATGGGAGCATTAACACAACCCTTTTTCTAAGGAAAATAGGAGATGAATTTCTCATTGTTTAAATCTATGTCAATGATATACTTATTGGACATTCTGATAAAAGGCTATGTGATAATTTTTCTAAAATAATGAGTAAGGAATTTGAGATGAGTAAGATGGGAGAGTTATCATACTTTTTGGGTTTTAGTATAAGATAACTTGATGATGAAATATTTCTAAATCAATCAAAGTACATAAAGGACATCTTGAAGAAATATGAAATGGATAAAGCTAAGCCAATTAATACTCCCATGACCTCCAGTGTTCCGTTGGACAAGGTCCCAAATGGAAAATCAGTTGATTAAAAGAAGAACAGAGGGATGATTGGATCTTTACTTTACCTGACTGCTAGTTGACGTGATATAATGTTTAGTGTTTATCTCTGTGCTAGATTTCAAGCTGATCTTAAAGAATTCCACCAAACTGTAGTTAAGAGAATTCTTATATACCTCTTAGTAACCTAAAACTTAGGAATCTGATATCCTAGGCACAACACTTCTTTTTAGATTATTAGATATTCTGATTCTAATTTTGTAGGATGTAAGGTGAATAGAAATAACACTTCTATGACTTGCTAATTCATAGGATAGTCTTTAGTCTCTTGGTCTAGTAGGAAGCCAAACTTTGTTACACTTTTCACTGCTAAAGTTGAGTGCATTGCTTTAGTTAGTTCTGTGGCCTAAGTCCTTTAGTTGAAGCAATAGGTTCTAGATTTAGGATTACCTGTAGGAATAATTTCAATCCTTTGTGACAACACTAGTGCTATCTACATTTCTAAAAATCCTATCCAACATTCAAGAACCAAGTACATAGATATAAGACATCACTTTATTAGAGATCATGTTACTAAAGGAGACATTGAGTAACACCATGTGATAATTGAGAATCAATTGGCTGACATCTTTACTAAACCACTGGCCTTTGACACTTTTAGCACTTTAAGAACCAGATTGGGTGTGATTGACATAAATGCATGAACTTGATTTCTGATCATTAATCTGTTGATTGTTGTTTTCTTTTGTAGTTTTTTCTTTACTTTTTCTTTTATTCTTTTTATGTATTTCATTTTTGTTGATTTGATTTTCTTCATTATTTTATTTTTTCTTTTAATCACTACTGAATTAATATCTTATGTCATATTTTTTTTAAAAAAAATTTGTAGTCAATGATTAACATCTCTAAAACAGTTAAAAGGAGAAAACACCATTGATTGTTTCCTTCTCTCTAACTTCTTTTAGCGGTGTAATTTTTTTTCTAAATAGAAATCTATCTCACATTAACAACTGGATTTTAAAATTGAGATCTTTTCAATCTTTCTATAATAATCTATCTTATATATATAATGTTCAAAGTTTTTATTTTACATTCAGATTTTTTGTAATCTTGTCATTGAATTTATCATATGATTTTTTTATTATATTTTGTGATTCATTCTTCCTTACATTAGAGAGAGTTTTTCTACTCTAATATCTAAAAGATATAATCACAACTGAGAATTTTTAAGAATTTTGAACAACTGAGAATTTTTAAGAATTTTGAAAAAGGGATATAGCTTGCAAAAAATAAATGAAAAAAAGTGGCCAATAATGTCAAAATCAAAAAATGAGTAATGATGCCAAATTGAAAAAAAAATATACAATAAGCGTATTAAAAATCAAAAGATGCACAAAGTGCGCTAATCAAATTGACAAGAGGCATAAAATGATCTCACCAAAAGCAAGCTTCTTTTCTTTCAAAATTTTAAATCTTAGAAGAATTTATGTGTCACTTGGTATTTTTCAAAGACTTGATTTTGAAAATTCATGATTGTAAGTAGTTACTTTGATATATTATTCTATAAAATATTTTTTTAAACTAAGTCTTGAACGTATCTCATTTTCTTATCCAATTAATTTTTTTGATTTAGATCCTTATTTTCAAAAGATAGTTTCCCTTGGGAGAAGTCCAAGTTAGGGCTAATAGGATCGATTGTTCTACCATTTTTCTCGGATTTTGATGATGTTAACTCATTGATTCTTACAAAATTTTTTTATTCAATCACATGGAGAATTTATCATATTCAAGCTTTGATTAAAAAAATCTTTATTTTGCTTTTGTTCTTATCCTTTTCATATATATATATATATATATATATATATATATATATATATATATATATATATAATATATATATATAAATATATATATATATATATTTAAGTTAATATTTCATGTGTTTGGGCCTTATTTGATCATCTCCATCCATTCTATATTTTGAATCTTTTTTGTCACATCATCCCAGATGATATTCATATTGTCCTGGATGATCTATTCAATTCACTCTTGAAATTTTATCTTAATGGCTATTTTGACTCCTCTACTCTGATCATCCTGGATGATTCATTATCATCTTGGATGATCTTTTTTTTTTTTTTTTTTTTGGATTCCAATTATTTATGATCGTCCTGGATGATCCTCCTCGTCCTAGATGATCTTCACAATTTCTGCTCAATTATTAGTGATCATTCCGGACAATACACCTATTCGTCCAAGATGATCCACATGGAAAAGTTCGATACTCAACTTTAATTTAGCTGGTATGATCCATTATTGTGCATCATCCTGGATGATCCACCTAATTGGCTAGGATGATCTTCTTTTTCAATGGTTTCCCAGCTTGACTCCTCGGGATGATCGCTTGTGTCTTATCATCCCATATGATATCTGATTGTCTTGGATGACTTTACCACTTTTTTGATCAATCATCCTAGATGCAATTATTGCATTCGATCCGCCTAGATGATTCTGTGATCATTTTGGATGATCTGAATGATTCTTTAAAATCTGAGGCAAATACTTTTTCTCACACACTCTTCTTCCATCAATCTTGCACTTCTTATTTCCTTATGGTTTCTTGATAATGGACAGTGGAAAGAGATCTCACCATCCTTCTAAAAGTTTCTCGAGGGTGAATCTGGACCCTCGCTTCACTAAGGTGGATGATCAAGCCGCCAATCAAAGGTATAAAATAGCCAGGATTATTGTTTCCCAGACTGACAACCAGCACATTCTTTCCTATCCTGTCCTAGATTTATTTACGCACACTTCCTTGACCTTCCCTCTTACTCTCTCTATCCCTTTCAATTTGGAACTTCTTTTTGAATTTTTTGCTAGCCTTGGCATAAATTCTTCTTTCATTTCTCTCGGGTCCTATATGAATCGACGTCCCATCGAAATCACATATCAGAACTATCAAGAGCTTTTGTAACTTTCCACCACATGGAATAAACTCTATACCCTATATTCTGATCCTGACTACGACTGGGTTCCGGCTAACCACTTTCTCAAAAACACTAATGCTCACTTTCACGTTAGAGAGTCTATCACCTCACTCAAAGATGTTAGGATAATCCAGCATGTCCTTCGCACCTCAATTCTTCCAAAAGCTGGTGATTGCGTTCATATCACTTATCTTTCGATCACCACTTTTTACATTTTGGCTCATCATGAACTCAATGCCACTAATTTGAATTTTTGCTAGATTGAGCATATGATTACTATTTGAGATCCAGTGTATTGGAGGATGCCCAATCTTGCCCTAGTATATATCATTACCTATGTTTGAGAATCAAAATATAACCTCCAATATCCTACCCCACAAAATTTTTAGCCTACCTTCCACTCAAACAACTCCTTCCACATTCTTTAAAGTACTCATTTACACCCGGGGTACGAGGAAGCTGAGGGAGTTGAGGAAGAGGCAGCTCCTGCACCTGTTTCTGCACCTACTCCGCTCCGCCAGCACTCTCAGTTGGATCAGCTAGTGGAGTGATTCGACCAGTGGGAGACTCACTTTGGTACCTACGTCATTGCACAGGAACAACAACATACGGAGGACATTACTCACTTTGACGCTTACGTAGCCCACTAGCAGCACCAGCACAACCAAGATATGGCCTAGCTTGGGGAGCAGTTTGTGACTCTTTCTAATTACTTTTAGCCATATCCACCACCACCATCTCCTCCTTCGAATGATCAGGGACCGTCTTTCTTTTAGTTTGCTTATTTTTGTGTAATGTTATTTTACTTCTATTGAGTAGTTTATATTATTTTTCTTTTTCCCTCCTCCTTTTTGTGATGTCAAAAGTGGAAGTAGCTATACTAGTTTGTACTGTTCAAGTTTGTTCTAGTTTGTTATGCTTTTATATTGGAAAGTTGAACTATTAGAACTGTGTTTGTTTCTTTACCTGGTTCCATTAAAATTGCTTTGAAATGCTTTAATTATTTTTTTTATGTTTGCAATCATTAAAAAGGGGGAGATTATTGTGAATTTGTTTTTCAAAGAATATAATTTTGATGATAGAAAACACTCCTGTTTCTCTATGATTGCCTTGCCTACTAATATTTCAGGTCCATAAGATAAAATAATAATTTGAACCAGCTTAAGATTGGATAGATTAGGTCTGAGTCAGTTTATAAACTTTTCCCTTTCTTGAGTCTATTGTAAATGATGTCGTTCATGATACTAAGTAACCTTGCACATACACAACATGAAGAAAAATTTATGACTGATTTTAGAGTTCACTATTTTTGGTCACATCATCCAGGATAATCCAAAAGTTAGCCTGGATGATTAGTTAATAATAGAAACCCTAATTAGGGCATCCTAGTTAATACATCCGTTATTAAGCGCATTGTCCTTTATAATATTAGTATTGACCGGGATGATAGGTTCAAATTAGAAAGAATTAGCCGCCAGATCTATTTAGGTATTATTTATTTTTGGACATCATCCTGAATGATGAAACGTAATTATGCCTAAATTAATCTACTTATTAAGGAAAGCAATTAAGGTTTGATTGCTTGATTAAATCATCCTAGATGATCACAGGATAGTCCAGGACAATCAGTTCAAAAAATCTTAGTCTTTCTAGAACAATCAACATCAGCCACCTTCTATTCAGGGCAATGGTCTAGACGATTTTCACATATTTGAACTAATCATCCGTGACGATTGAGATATCGGCCTGGATGATCAAGCTATTTTTCCATCATCCATACATCCATTCAATGCGATTATTTGGAAGATATTTAATGACTTATATAATCATATAGAATGTTATCTTATCATCCAGGATGATATAAACAAAAACCTTCTAATCATCCCAAACCGTCTGGGCTGATTGAGAGAAATTTATGCTGATCGTCCATGATGAAATTATATCATCCTGAATTATAAAGTTGGTCTATTTAAATTAAGAGCTATTTTGAAACTCTTCTATTTAAGACCTCTTATTCTACCCAAGAGATCATCTTTTGCTGTTGTCTTGACTTGAGAGAGCTTAGAGGAGAGGGAGAGAAAGGGAGAGAGAGACAGGATCTTGTAAGGGGGAGCTTGTGAGGGGTTTCACAAAGGTTTCTCCAAGCAAGGATCCAAGTCATCTTCTCTGGTCGTCTTCCCTTATTCTTGGAGATTCTAGAGAGGTCCACTTAAACAATCAATCAAGGTTCTCTTCTTACTTTAGGAGGAAGCAAAAGGAGTTGGGTTCTTTGCCTCACTGGTGTTGGTGGAAAGGAGGTTTTGTACAGGCTTCTCCTCCTTGCCGTGGGAGAAAAAGGAGATTCACTGAGTTTAGTGCAATACTCAGAGGGCGCCTCCAGGGAGTGAACGTAGGTCGAGTTGACCAAACCACTATAAATTTTTGTATTCTTTACTACTACTTTTTTCGCATTTGATTTCCGCATGTTAAATTTCTTTATGATGAATTTTGGTTTGGTTGAGTTTTTATTTTTGATTGAAAGATTTTTTAAAATACCAATTCACCCCCTCTTGGTTAGTTTGGGCTAGTTCATAAGGGCTTAACATTCCTAATGAACTTTCACTCCTCTCATCTTCTTATCCTCTCTTATCTAATAATGATGAGTTTGAAATTAATGGCCAAATGGTTTTACTTAGTTTAAATATTATATTTTCATTATTTTTACCTTGCATCACGGTGCTCATTTTCTCAGTATTGCAGCACTACTAGAGAATATTGTAGAGGCTCTAAAAATATGTTCCCCTGAAACCTAGCACTGCATTGATGCTTCCCTCACTCCTTGAATCACTATCAAATTCCAAAAACTTAAGAGCTCAATTTTACAGTACAACCAGTCCTAACGCGGCGGTACCATTAGAGAAATTTTCAAATTTTGGATTTTCTCTTTTTCAATTCAAATATTAGTTCATTCAAGCCCAAATAAACATTCTAAAACTTATAATAATATATTCCATAAATTATAAATAAATATTTAACATAATTAATTTTAAGTTAGATTGGGCTACACTTCCACTTCAGCTTTTGAGACTTTCTTATCTTCATTTGATACCCATTTTTTCAATGTTGACACATGCAATATATTATAAATATCAAACATATAGTCTGATAGAAACAATCTGTAAGTTGATTTTTCATTCCTCTCATTCACCTCAAATGGTCCAATATGTCAAGGACTTAATTTGTTAACTTTTTTTAATCTTCTTACACTCTTCTTTAGGTTGACTTTTAAATACACAATCACTTGAAATTTCATATGCGACCTTGTCACACTCCTAACCACACCTAATGCACTAAATCATATATAAATATCATCGACTTGTTTGCCTCCTCCTATAAAAATCATTGATGGTTGCACTGCTAATAGATACAAATCCTCTAACTCTCTTTGATATAACATGTCCTCCCCTCCTGGAATCATTATCCTTCACCATGGATATCTTCCCATTAAATTAGCTCTAAATGATTATCCTTTAAATCTCTATTTACTGGCATGCCATCAAGTCTGGGTGGAGATCTAATCATTCTCTACCAACCTAGCTCTCTCCATGAGCTTAAAGAGTTATTAATATGAAATGGATCAAAGGAATGCCTTAAATTATCTTTTAGACCTCATAGAAATTGATAACAATTCTCATCTGAGGTGCTAACCAACTCCAGAGCATACCTAGCATGAGCATTGAACTTTGCCTCATACTGCATAGTTATCTTACTCCATTGTACTAATCTCAGAAAGGACTCCAACATCTTCTACATAACAGATGTAAAAATAAATCAACTCCTGAAAGTCTCTACAAACTCATCCCAACTAATCTATACATTTGATCTGCCCCAAAATTTCTCACTTTGCTAGCCTATCTACCAGCGCAATACCTCTCTATCTAATAAAAACATAGTTAACAAAACCCTTTTCCCTTTAGGCATCTCATATTGTCAATGGACTTATCTACTCTTATCAAGAAATCCTCAACTGCCTGAGGCTTCACTAAACCCGTAAAATGAGGCAGCTTTAACCTCAAAAATAATCGTTAATACTTATCAATCTCATCCCCCTTCACTCTAGCCATTAGACCCTAAGCCTCACTCATTAACTAGTTCACTAACCGAGTATAGTGCATCATCAAGTTAGAAGTCATAACCCCCACTATACTCTAACTAGTTGCAACTTAATTAGAACTATATCTATTAGGTGCTTCTTGCTCTTGGGGGTTCATGACAATACAACACTTAAGTCTAAATAAGATCATGGGTATCAAATTACACAACATAACTAACATATAACAATCTACATTAGACTCCAAACTCAATTCCCGTACCGATATAATTCATTTACTATTTCTCTTATTACAATCTTTAGTCCTTCCAAACCCTAACTTTTATACCACCTATAATGCCTCAGGATTTAATAGGAGGATTGGACTTAAACATATAATTAAATAACTCATCTACAAGTAATAAGTAATTAGAGCTTTTAAACATTCACGTATAAAAGTAGAAAAACAAACTATAATATGACCAAAATCAACATAATCTACTCATCTCGCAATTCTATGCATTAGAATGAATAAAATAGGATTTCAAAAGGATTGGTAACTTAAAGTTTGTTAAGATTGCTAGACCTTACATAGAACTGTCCCAAGGCTAACCAAGAGGAGGGGGGGGTGGATGGCAGGATGAATTGGTTATAAAAAAAATTTCTTGGAAATTTGAAAACTATTTTAAGATCTTTTTAGAAAGTTAAATCACTAATTTTGAAACATGCAATTTTTTATAGAAATGATTTTCACAGATGATTTTTCAACCACAAATTATACATGCAATAAAAAAATATGGGAAAAATTAAAGGTAACAAAAGAACACTAAATTTTATGGTGGTTTAGTCCAACTAGACTTACACATACTCCCTGGAGACTCCTTCTCTAGGTATTACACTAAATTCATATGACTCTCATTTTTCCCCTATAGCAAGGTGGAGAAGCCCTTACAAGCTCTCTTCCACCAACCTAGTGTGGCAGAGATTCATCACATTTTAAACTCTCCAAGTGATGGTAGCAAACATTCTCATTCTTTTACACACTCCTAGTGAAGGAAGAGTACCTACACATCTTTTCTCATCCTTCTGTTAAAGGCAAAGAATTATCACATCCTTTTTCACCCTGCCGATGAAGGTAGAGAACCTTGATCCAGTCTTGAAGATTTTCACTCAAGAGCCTCCAATGTAGTTAGGTAGAAACTTGAAGAAGATGAAAGATATCTTCACTTTTGGCATCCTTGTGAATCTCTCGCAAATTCCATTCACTAGTTCTCTAACTCTTTGCTAACAAAATCTCTCCAAAAGGTCCATCTCAAGAGAAATTCGAAGCAAATGGTTGTTTGACAATTTTTAGGATTCTTTATATTGAAAATACATAAACAATCATCTAATAACTAAATAATTCAAGTGAACCAACATATGATCATTTTATACAATTGTAGCTTGTGTGGTATGAACAGTTCAAAAATTAGGGCTTCATTCGATGCAAATATGGATGAACTTAGTTTCATATACTGTCAGTCATCTGGATGAATCCATATCATACTATACAAACAGTCCAAAAATAAATGAATTTGTGGTATGATCTTGTACTAATATAATTTCATACTCTATCAATCATTTGTGTGATCTAACATCATACTATATGAATAGTTCAAAATGAATGAATTGAATTGGTATAATTTTATACGAAAGGAATTTTGTACTCTGCTAGTCATCTGTATGACCTGACATTGTTCTATATGAATAGTTTAAAATGAACATGTTTATTTGGTATGATGCTGCATGAAAGGAATTTTGTACTCTATTAGTCGTCTATACGACTTAACATCATACTATACATGTAGTTCAAAATGATCGAGTTAGTTTGGTATAATCTTGTATGAAAGGAATTTCATACTCTATTAGTCATATGTATAACCTTACATCATACAATACAAACAATTAAAAATTTTCAAGCCAAGATTTGATGAATTGAAGCTTAGAGAGAGAGGCTCCTTATTTTTTGATTAGCTTTTTCAAAATTTTCCTTGTTTAGACCGTTGGCGGACTTTCCTCTCGAGATGGAGGGCCGCCCGCTGACCAACTTTGATAACCAAAACTCTATGGCTAATCCTTTGTTTAACTCACGCGTCATTCTTGATCCAACTATTTCTTTATTTTATGTTAGCTCACCAAAGTTTGACCGCTTCAATGCTCCCTTAGTCATCAGAGAACCGAATAAAGTCAATCTTGTTTCCTCTCCAACAGTGTTCGATAAGGGGAAGCAGTCATCGATGATTTTAAGATGACTGCTCCTCTTAAGAGCGGCATTTCTAAATAAAAGGATTTAGGATCTTCTTCGTCGGATATGAAACTTATTGTCAATAGGTTTGGTAATAATCCCAATCATGGTTCCATTTTGGAGGGAACTCCTTTAGTCCAAAATAAGGATTTTAATCCTTTAATTGTTTGTGATATTGCTCCAATTAGAAGTGGTGTTGATGAAATTCTAGGAAGTAGCCGTATTATTGTTCTCAAAGTGGATGATAAAATCTCGACTAATCCATGGGTTAAGCATCCTTATATTAAAGTTGATTTTTCTAAGGAAGAACACTTTTTAATAGAGGATGGTTTGGTTGTTAAACTGTATGAACTGAACATGAATATTAACCCAAATAAGCTTCAGTGTTTGGTGGTGGTGAAGGTCTTTGGTAGATTCATTCCAATTCAGGTGATTGCAAATGAATTTGCGATGTCAATTATCGCAGTTTGGCAAGTTCCATTTAACAGTTCTTGGTTCTGGATGGGTGTTATGTTCATTTTTTTTAAACTAAGCTATGGAGAATGTCTTATCTGGTGGCCCCTGGTTTGTGAATGACCACATTGTAGGTCTTGACAAATGGAGTTTGAACTTCTCATCAGATTCTTTGAAGGGCTTTTCATCTCCTATTTGGGTAAGAATGCCCATCCTTCTACTATATATTTGGGATGAAATCAATGTGTCGAGGATTGCTTATTTGATTGGAACTCCTCTCCTTATTGATGGTGATATGTTTCAATGGGGGAGAAGGGAATTTGCAAGAGTATGTGTTTGGGTAGAGCTTGATAAACAACTTCCTTTGGGTGTTTGGGTGGAAGGGCTAAATGGACATTTCTTTCAAAAAGTTGAGTATGAGAAGATCTCATTGTTCTATTTTGAGTGCAGAAAGGTTGGCCACTTAAGTGATGCTTGTGGTTTAAAGGTGGGGATAGGATGGAAGGAAGATAAGGCAAAACAAGATAAAATTGAGAATGTTCATGTCGAAGATCAGATGAAGACTAACCCTAATGGCTCATCTTATGGGCCCTGGATGTTGGTGAATCATAGAAGAAGAAGCAAAAGGAATATGGGAACATGGAATACAATGAGTTTGTCAAAAGCTAAAACTATTTTTAAAGTTCATGTGCCTGAAGTGTCTCCTCCCGATCTTGAAAAAATTCAAAAGGTAGCCGTTAAAGAACCAATTATGAAAGAAACAGATTTGGCTCTGGCAGGAATAGTTGAGCATGGTGGCGGTAATCAAGTTATTATAAAAGATAATGTAATTCCAAAATCAACTGTTGTAAATTCCGCTGATAAGGGGACAGATGTATCATTTAGTATGGATAAAAATCTATGTTCTTCTCGCAATGTTGCTGCTAATGATTGTAATGGCTTTAATATTAATGGTTCTCTGTGGGGAGAAGAGGCTGTTATGGATGAAACTATTGTTTCTGTCACAAATGATGTGGAAGAAGGAAAATTAATTGATGTAGGGGCTTTAATCAAAGGTCCAGAACACTCTTCATTATCGATTCTTATTGAAGAGGTTGATATGGAAATCAAAATAGATGGTCAAGGAGGTTTGGGTATTGATGTTTCTGGAGGTAATAAACAAAAACTTCTTAAAGCTTAGGTCCCTTGGACCTTTAAATTCATCTTCTAGGCTTAAAAAGATGAATATGTTGAATAAAAAAGAGGAGCGGGGTCCTTCCCTCTTATTGGCTTAATGAGTTCCTTAGCTTTCTGGAAATGTAGGGGGGCTAATAAAAGAGAAGCCTCCTTGTGTTTGAATGATTTTGTTAAAGACCAGGATATTTTGTTTGTGGGAATAGTTGAAACTAAAATCTCTTCTATTAGTAGACGTGAGTTTAATAAATTCATGGGAGTTGCTTGGTATTTATTTCTCTTTCCTTCTATTGGATGTGAGGTGGTATTTTGGTGATTTGGAAGACTGGTTTGTCTTCTTTTACTTAATTTGAAGCTTCATCTCAATATGTTATTGGGGAGCTAAAAATTGCTAAAAAAGGTACATGGGCGGTCTCTACTATTTATGGTAGTAAAGACTTGTATAAAAGAAGGAAGTTATGGGAGTCTGTGGAGTTCCATTCTAATTTGGATTTGCCTTCAGTAGTAGGGCGGACTTTAACTGCATCTTGTCCCAGGAAGATAAAAGGGGTGGGAAAAATTTTCATTTACCCAAGGTCCACAAGAAATGAGAAAAGTCATGAACAACAATGATTTGCATTACGTGGCGGTTATTTTTCCCAAATACACTTGGTGTAATAATAAGAAGGGTAATGCTCGCATCCTTGAAAGACTTGATAGATGCTTAACTAACTCCAAGGCATTGGAAGTGGTTTATCATGCTTGTATTAGGCATTTGGCGAGGGTCGCTTCTAACCATTGCCCCATTATTTTGAAGATCTTCCTTCAAGAGTATTGTCATAATACATTTTTTAGATTTGAAGATGTTTGGCTATCTTTTCCGGCATCAGTAGCCATTGTGAGAAAATCATGGAATAAGTTTTCTTGTGGAGATGCTATGGAAGCCCTTAACAGAAAGTTTTACAAATCTCTTAGAGCTTTTGCATTTTGGAGCAAAGCCAAACATAGGGATTTATTGGAACTCAAGGAAAATCTGAAAAAGGAAATAGGAGAATTACAGTTGGAAGAACCAATTTTTTTTTAAGGAATTGCTAAATTGCATTAAAGGAAAAAAGTAAACCAAATACAAGCTACTATGTGATAGATAGTCTATCACATTCCTCCTTTAGAACATTGAAAAAAGGAGGAGGAGCCTTATTGCTACTAAGATCTTCCCAAAGAAAATATTCAAGTAATGCAAAGCTAGCACAAATGTGGGCTAACTTATTACAATCTCTATTAACAAAATGGAAAAGAATGTTACCAAAGCCATCCAAAAAAGAGAGGTCTTCAAGCTCCTCTTCATGTACAAAACGAGGTTCTTTATTCATAGATCTTTGTAAAAGTTTGATGATGCTGATATTATCTCCTTCTATAATCAGCCCCTTTGCATCCAGCATCCAAATTAAAGATGAAATTCTTCAATGAACGGATGGCCATTAGCTCCAATGTTCCACTATCCTAATGAGTGTAATTGATTCCAAAAACAAGTAAAAATCTTCCTTTAGAATCTCTAAAAATTCCACCTATACCTCCATTACTGTTACTAGTTAAAGCTGCATCAAGATTAACCTTAATCCATTTTGGGAGAGGGGTGCCAATAAGAAATCAGTCGTGATGGCTGGTTAGCATCCCAGTGATCCATGAATAAATTAGAATAAGAAATTGATTCATAACTAATAGCATTGCAGGCAATGTAGTTCAAACTCCATTCTTTTTTTCCATGCATGATTAAATTCCTACTCTTCCATGAGAAATAAACTAGAGAGCAATATAAATTTTCCATTGATTTATTATTAACTGATAACATTTTCAAATGATACTTACAATCCCTGGCAGATGATAAAACTTGACACTAGAAACCCCGTTTTTTGAGAATGCAAATAGCTTGCTGTAGTTTTGAACAATGCACCATGACATGATCAGTATTTTCTTGTTCAATACATCCTCTTGGACATAAATTGTGTCCCATTAATCTTCAATTCATTAGAAATCCATTTTTTGGGATTGACACATTGAGAAGCCGCCACCAAAAACATTCAATTCTAGGATTAAGCTTCAACTTCTTTAGCCAGTCTCCATAATCAACAGTTCCGTAATCTTCACAATTATAAGAAGAGGCCAAAGAAGCAATGCTTTTCCCAAGAACCTTTTCTTCAGCTCCGTGCTATCCTTGGATTGATAAGGATATATTTCAGTTTGAATTATAATTTTCACAAGATCTTTCCCGAAGAATTTATTAAAAAGATCAATCTTCCAGCATCCATCTGAAATAAAGCTCTCCAGTGATGGGAATTCAATATTCTCTACGGCCACAAATGTAGGCCATTTCTCTAGACACCTATCTATAATCCATGCATCTTTAAGAATGTTCATTGACTTCCTTGCAGCAATTTTCCACCTCGTGATAGGCCTTAGAGCAAGAGCACAATCAGCCAATATCTTCCAGGTAGAGGATTTATTCGCTCTGTTAGCTTGTTCCCATAATTTAGTACCATACCTTGCCCTCATAGCTTTATTGAGCAAAGAGTCTTCTTCTTTTAAGAAATTCCAATCAAATTTTGCTCTAAGAGGACCACTCATAGCACTCACCGACTTTAAGCCTTGACCTCCTTCCTTCTAGTTTTTGCACATTTTTTCCCATGAAATATGATGTAGTCCATGAAGACCACCTTGTCTATCCCAAATAAAGTTCCTAGTAGCTTTCTCAATTTCTTTAAGAACCCTCATTGGAATTAATGTGTGGGTATCCACAAACACTGGTAATGCCGCTAGAACTGATTTAGTAAGAACAATTCTTCCAGCTAGAGATATCATCTATTTGCCCCACACATTTAGTTTGGAATTCACCTTCTCAAGTATAAAATTAAAATCTGAAGCTAGCAATCTCCTCAAAGCCAATTTGATGCCCAATTAAAAAACTTCTTTCACCATTTTGAATCCCCAAAGTTTTGTTATAGATTTTTCCTCCTCTTTTTAATTGAATTCCCGAAAACTATAACATTTTTTTGATTATTAATGCTCTGCCCAGATCTATTGCAAAAATCTGAGATAATTTTCTTAAATCTTCTCATACTTCTCATATTAGCATGGGAGAACAACAAGATATCATCTGTAAATAAAAGATGAGACACTCTAGGTGCATTTGCCAAGATTTTGATACCCAAGTTCCTTCCACTATACCATATATCATTTGTTAATAGTTTAGAGCATAGGATAAACAAATATGGAGAAAGTGGACAACCTTGTCTGAATCCACTATATGCATTAATCCCTTTCGAGATCTTTCCATTTATCTTAAAAAAGAATTCAGGAAATTCTACACATTCCATGATTCGATTCGAAAATCTGATTGGAAATCCCATTTCCTTCAAGATCAATCTCAAGGTATCCCAAGCCATACTATCATAAGCTTGTTTCATATCAAGCTTAGTAGCCACCCATCCTTCTTTTGATTTAGAAGTTTTTAGCTTATTAAACAATTCTTAAGCTAAAAGAATGTGGTTTGACAATGATATACCTTTTAGAAATGTCGTTTGCTCCTCTGAAATTAGACCACCAATTGCCTTCATAAGTTTATTCAAGATCATTTTGGCTATAATCTTATATAAAGTACCACACATGCTAATAGGTCGAAAACCTATGGGAGAATTTGGATTCAGCACCTTTGGAATGAGAATAACTAACACCTGCTTCCAGCTTGAACAAAGCTGTCCTGTAACAAAAAAATATTGTACTGCCCTCCATACGTCATTCCCAGTTATATACCAATAATTTTTGAAGAAAGAGTAAGTTGTACCATCCAATCCATGTGAAATATTAGTTCCACTATCTTTGATAACTGCTGTAAGTTTAGAAAACGAGAACTCTTCTTCTAAAATTTTACAATCAGTCGCAGATAAAGATTTTAAAATTAGAGGCCATCCATTCACATTTCCATATCTATTTCTCCATTTGTTGCTAAAGAACTTCAATAGGATGTCTTCAATTTCTGCATGGTCTTCTACTAAAATACCTTCTTCATTCTTCAATTTATGAATAAAATTTCCCATTCTTCTACCATTTGCAAAAGAATGGAAAATTTTTGAATTTGTATCATTTTTGCTGAATCCATTTTAGCTTTGTTCTTTGTCTCCACCATGTGCTTAACCGAGCTGAGTTCACATTGAATTCGTGTATTTTTGCTCTAAGCAGAACCAGTTTTTCTTCTTCTAAACCATTCCCATTGGCTTCTTCTAACTGTAGACCAGCTATCTCACTCTTTAAACGAATATTGCTTTCAGTGAAGTTCTTTAATTTTTCCTTACTCCAGAAATGAAGTGATTTTAAAGTCCTCTTGCACTTCACATTAATAATTTCCATGGAATTTCCTTTAACTGGTTTGTTCTATGCTTTTAAAAAAATCTCTTTAGCAGCCGGAAAAGACGCCCAAACGTCTTCATATCTATGTATTTTGTTTTTGTACACCTTCTCCTTTATAATTCTTAGAATTAATGGAAAATGATCGAAAGCAATCCTTGCCAAATGTCTTACCAGCGCATTTTGAACCTCATTCAATGCCTTTGAGTTCAAAAGACATCTGTTCAATATTTCATGAATGTGAAAATTTCCACTTTTGTTGTTGCACCAGGTAAATTTCAGACCTATTATTCCCACATCATGTAGGTCATTTCTTTCCATAAATGCTGCCATTTCTTGTGGGCCTTGAGAAAAAGAGACCTTCTTCCCACCTCTCTTCTCTTCTTGTGAAAGTATACAATTGAAATCCCCTCCCACCACAATAGGGATATTCTTATTACTTTTATCTTCTAATACTTCCCATAAGTTTCTTCTCAAATATGGCTTTTTATTTCCATATACTGTGGAAACCAACCACTTACTATTATTGAAAAGACTTAATTCCCCAATCACACATTGAGGTGAAGCCTCTATTATTGCAAATTTTATAATATTAACTTTCCAAAAAACCATAATACCTCCAGAAGCACAAACCGAGGGATAAAGAAAATAATCCCAATCATCACCCAAACATTTATTCACTTCATACCTCTCAAAGGAAGAGATTTTGGTTTCAACCACTCCAACAAAGAAGACATCCTATTATTTTACAAAATATTTTAAATATAGGGAGGCTTCCCTCTTATTTCCCCCCTACAATTCCAAAAGGCAAGAGAAGTCATTTGGATAAAGGTGGGGAAGGACCCCCACATTTACCTTTAAAATTTGCTTCTGATTTTTTGGATCTAGTTGTATTGCTCAATGGCCCCAAGTGTTTAAGTTCTTTCAAAAGCTTCTGTTTTTGGATAGGTGGTACTGATTTCTCCAGAACAGCACCATCCACTTCATTCTGATTCCCATCACCTTTTCCTTCTTTCTTAACTTTATTCATCAAAGAGTTTTGAACCTCCACATTATTAGCATTTTTTTCCCTGTTCTATTAGCTCCCCTTCTTCACTATCCTCCATGGAATTTATAATTATATTTGTACTATCATCTATCCCCTCTTCATTTACTATTTGAAGTAATGAGAACATATTATTCTTGTCATGCCCAACTGGAACTACCACTGTCGAAATACTTTCTGCTGCCCAATCGACAGATTTGTTGATCAAGACATTTTGACCCAGCTCTTCCACTTCCTTTGTATATGAAATCTTCTGAACTTTGAAATCACTTTTTTGATAGGGAGTACTTGAGTTCGCAAGTAATCCATTAGGACTTACCTGAGTTCACAAGCAACCCTTTCCATAATTGACAATTGAATTATTCTATAAGATAACCTAACTAGAGTAGATATTACTAATGTTATTCGAATTATTTTGTTCCACTAGAACAATGTCTTGTTCCATTTTATCAATTATATCTCCTTCTAGAATAACATCTCCCTCTTCTAGTTGATCAGCCACCTCACCTAGAATCCTTGGGATGTCCTGTTTAGAGCTTTTACCAAAGCCATCTTCCATAATAATTTGAGCTTCCTGTTTAACTCTTACTGGAATAATAGATTTCTTAACATATCTAGCAGTATTTGATTTGTTCATCTTGTTGCCCATTTTAAAATTTCTCCTCTTCTTGTTATGGACCATAATCCATGGACCATAAGTAGGTTCTTTAAAAGCCTCTTGAGTCCTTCTCATTTCATGTCTTCTATTACTATCATCAGCAACTGTCATAACCTTCTGATTATTATCTTTTAGCACACATTCATTCTTCATATGTCCAATCTTCCCACAACCAAAGCAAAAGTTTGATACCTTCTCATATTCCATCGCTTGGAAGAACCTTCCAGCCATGATATCCACCCAAACACCTAATAGAAGTGGTTGATCAAGCCTTATTCTTACACAAACTCTAGCAAATTCTCTTCTTCACCAATGAAACATATTCCAACATAAGTGGTTTTCAAATTCTTGAAGCTATACAGGCTACATTCTTCTCATCCCAACATTGGAAAGGTAGATGGGGCATTCTAATCCAAATCGGAGAAGAAAGACCCATATTAGAATCCGTAGTAAAATCCGGCGTCCACTTCTCCATCCCTACTATATGTCCATTAACAAACCAAGGACCTCCTAAATGACCTGCCTCTACCATCTCTTCTAATGAGAATGAGCATAAGAACCATCCTCTACCCAATGTAGTAAAGTGGAATTGACCAAATTGATTCCATTGTCTTCTTAGCTCCCAAGCTACCATGTGTGATGGTAAATCTCTCCCAAAAACCTTAAATACCAATGACTTTGACAGTTTCTTTGAGTTCATCTCCTCCATTTCTTCAAATAGTCTCATTGCCTTCCCATCTTCAGATAAAACAACTTCCTTTTCATTAAAATCCAATTTTATATATGGTTTGTTACTCCATGGATTCACATTATCCAAGCCTACAGTGCTTTTAGGCATTTCCTCAAAAAGCTTACCTTCCTCCGAGATTTTCCTTCTTTCCAGTATCGGATGTAAATTGTTGTTAACCAAATTTAGAGAATTCTCATTTATCACGCTGCGACAAAGTCCAGGGATTGCATTCAAATTTTCGAACCGGTTAAAAAAAATTTTCATTCCTAAAGTAGACGTCGTATTATCAGACAGTATTTCAGATGATTTCAGAGTCTTTGGAGTAACCATTTCCATAATTTTAGATATAGCCTTAACTTTGCCTTTCACATGCTTGATCAACTTAGGTGTTATTTCTGCCACATCCTTTATCACCAATAGACCTTGGCGTTTCATTTCAAGAAATTGAGATCTCTGTTTGGAATTCAAAAATGACAAGTCCTTCTCTATCACATTTAGCATTGAATAGTCCACCAACAAAGAAGACCTTGACGGACGATGTTCATCAACTTTTGTGATCACCTTTTGCTTTTGTAGACGGCAATTACCTGTCATTGTTCCCCTCCGATCAATGGTTGTTGAGTTCCGACAACCTTCAACCATTTCGGATGGTGGAGGCCGACGGCCGTCGACCGTCATTGATGGAGGCCGGAATTTACGGGAGACGAAAATTTGAAAAATGAAAATTTTTCTCTCACCAGATTACCGGGAGCTTCTCTCACTTAAATTTGAGCTTCTCTCTCAATATACCAACATTATTGGACTAAATCTTTTAGAGGACAAACTTCTATTTTTAAGATCCAAAATTAATGATTTGAATGTCACTCTTGCCTGTTTGAATACATGGTGGTGACAAAGAGCTAAGGTGAAATGGCTAGATGAAGGAGATATTAATTCTAACTTTTTTTATTCTTTTGTAAATGGGAGAAGAAATGGCAATGTTATTACTCAAGTGAAGAATGATGAAGGAGTTATGGTGGAGGATCCTACGGCCATTAGAGACATTTTATCAATTTCTTTAGTAGTAAGTGGAGATATAGAGAGTGTTGTTTGAAGGGTTGGCCTTCTTCAATGTGATTGGTAAAGATGTTTGGCAAGCTATTCTTCTTTTCTTATCCTCTAGTAAGATGTGCTCTAAGTGGAAGGAGTTTCTTGTAGTTCTCATTGGAAAAGTTAGTAACCTTCTACTTCCCTCCAAATTTTGGCCTATTAATCTTTGCTTGTTAATCTATCAGATTGTTGCAAAGATTTTGTTAAACAGATTGTTGAAAGTTATAAATTGTTTGGTTTCTAATGTTCAATCGTCTTTTGTAAAAGGAACGTCTTTATCAAATCATATCCTCCTTGCACAGGAGCTCTTCTACAAATTTAGGTTTAATAAATCTAAAAGAGGTTTGGTTTCTAATAAGTTGGACATGGAACATGCATATGATTGTTTGGCATGGGATACTCTTAGGAATGTGTTAGAGTATTTTTAATTTCCAATGAAATTTTTTGAACTATTGATGGAGTGTGTGGTGGATCCTTCATTTTCGTTACAAGTGAATGGGATTTGTTTAGAATGTACTAAGGGAAGGAGTGGATTTAGATAGGGATGTCCACTTTCATCTTGTTCATTTTGTGTTCTTATCTTTTAACTAATGCTTTTGTGCAAAAGGGGAGTAAGTTAGGGACTAAAACTGCACCATAAGAACCTAAGATATCTCATCTTATGTTTTCCAATGACATCCTCATACTCTCGGAAGCTAAGATTGGGTATTTGAAGGAAATTAAGAAAGTCATTTATGACGATTGTCGTTGGACGGATCAGCAAATCAATACAAAAAAATCAGCTATTCTATTTGAGAATTCAGTTGATCGAAGTTTGAGAAGGTGTATTTCTAATGTGATGGGATTTAAGGAGGTAAAGGAGATGTATTATTTGGGTATCAAGATGGCTTTAAGGAGGTTGACTTCATCGGATTTCTTCGATTTATTGGAGAAAGCTGTGTCTAAATTGGATGTGTGGGGAAAGAGGTTCATCTCATTACCAGGAAGGTTTGTGCTAACTAAATATGTTATTCTTTCCATCCCTTTGTTCTAATCTTCCCACTCTTTAGTCCCCTTAAGCTTTTTTAGGGAATTTGATAAGATGTGTAGGGATTTTTTATGGAATAAGAAAGATAGAAATCATGGTATTCATTATGTAGAATGGGAGGATCTTTGCAAACTAAGTTGTGATGGAGGCCTTGAAATTCATTCTTTGGTTGCTATAGTGGGTCCACTGAGAGATAAATTTGCTTGGAGATTCTTAAATAATCCTGATTCTCTACTCAATAAGTCTTTATCTGTTAGATATGGTAGAGATATTATGAGTGCTGATGTAAAGAGAAATGTTTCATCAACCTGGAAAATCTTAATCAGCGAAACTGAAGCTCACAAGCATATTGTGAGATACAAGATTACTGCATGAAATTCTAATAACTTATTAAAGGATATTTGGGTTTTAGATAGAAGTCTGGATAGATGGATAACATTCATTGCGACGGTGGAGTGTGACTTTCCTACCTTGGATAACTTCATTTCGGATGGCTGCTGGAATCAGGCTGAGTTATAAAAATAATTTGGTATGTCACTTGTTGATTCCATTATTCAAATAAACTTATATCATGATCTGATACATGATGAATTGGAATTAATCAATAAATTTTTTTGGAAAAATGATAGCTGGTTTGGCTATGCATTATTCAGAAATTAATTATGATCATTGGAGCTAGTTAACAAAACTGAAGCTACATCCACATGTAGACTACTTTTGGTGGCATATTTTGAGTCAAGCAATACCAACTTAATTTTTTTTTTATGTATAGAAGGTTGTTAAGCTTTAATCAATGTCCTAGAGGGTGCCCTTCGGTGGAGAATTCAGAGCATGTTTCAGTTAAATGTTCCAAGTTAATTTAAGCCATAGCATTGGTGAATAGACGGGGCTTCTCTATTCCAAAATTCTCTTCCCTAACGAACTGCAAGGTGAACTTGAAAAATTTATCTAATATTAATCCTTTCATTTCAAATTGGTATTGCTTGTTGGTGTTCTTTTCTTGGAAAAGTAGAAATAATTTGGTGCACGGAGGTCATGAGCTTGGATTAACATATGTGATGTTTAATGATATTAGTGTAACTTCTATTTCATTGAATTTTAATCTCTTTTTAGACCACTGGGCTGTTAACTGGCCATTAAAGCCGTATTCCTTTTTTTGGCACCCCCCCACCCGAATGGATTAAAGTTAACATTGATCTAACTTTATTGAGTCTAATAAAACTGGAGTAGGTGGTGTGTTTAAAGATCATAAAGGGATATTTATTCCTACTTTTTGATTCAGATGTATGCATTGGGACAATGGTTTTATGGAATTATTTGCTTTTCGTTCATTGAAGAAGAAAATTATAGAATGGATGATGGATTCGAAAGGTATCATTATTGAGGGTGATAATTTTAATGTTATGATGTACTTGCAGGCATTGGTTGGTAAAGCTATTTGTCCTCTTCTGAATGGCGAAATGGGAGATTTGTCATTCCCTACAGAGTTTTAGAATTTCTTATTTAATTATTTTAATAGAGATTGTAATAAGTTAGCCGATTTTTATGCTAACTTGACCTTGTTGGGTGACTTTTTGTGGGAAGATCTACTTTGTAATAAGGTTTCCCATTTTTTCTTTTCCTTATTAAATGAGGATTATGACAAGCTTTCTTTCACTTAATAGTTTGTATTAGGTTTTTCTTTCTAATGCAACTTACAGTTTTTCAAAAAAAAAAAAAAAAGATCGGATGAACTGTATTCTGCAAGAAGCTATGTCAAATCATACTACTCAATTAGATATCGTACAATATGATTAGTTTAAATAATTTATCAGTCTCCCCCGATGTGTGTGTGCATAGTTACCCAATTACAACCACTCTTACTCAGACTCAAGAAATAAAAAAAGAGATATATAACATCTATTACATCAAATACTATTCTATCATGTCTTGAAATCTTCAACAATCTAGAGTAGTAAATGGTTACCCTGAAATATTAGTACACATAAAAATAAATAGAAATATCCAATACATGCTATGAGAAATAATAAAATCATTAGAACAATAATATTTTGCTGTCATTAAAATCACAATCTCAATCTTAATTCCTAAGTTGCAATAAACTCCCCCTTTTTTTATGATGGTAAAAATATTTATTATTTGATTTATAGATATAAGTACATATCTTTTAGGCTCCACCTTAATGAATAAGAAATAAAATCATAAGGAATCATATTGTAATATTGAGAGTTCTAATCTGCAATACTGTGCTTCCTTTATTTATGCTACTTCTTCTAGGTATACTAGAAAGCTTTTATGGGATCAAATTGTTCAATTTCACACTATCTGTTCTCTTCCTTGGCTTATTGGAGGAGGCTTTAATACCATTGCTAACCGGTCTAAACGAATAGGGGGATCTCTCCCTATCTATCAATCTATGGGAGATTTTAATAACTTGATTATATACTGTAATCTTAATGATATTGGTTTTACTGGTGATAATTTTACTTGGCATCATGGTCATTTATGGAAAAGATTAGATTGTGTTCTTTTTAATTATTCTTGATTGCATTATTTTGATTCTATAAATGTTGAACATCTGTCCAGGACCCTCTCGGAACATTCTCCTCTTCTCATTAAAAATAAGCCGAGATTGAGAGATGTGCCTTCTAAATTTAGGTTTCAAAATATGTGTCTTTTGCATAATTCTTTTATGAATGTGGTGAAAGAAAACTGGATTGCTCCTTTAAACCTTGACAATTCTATATATGGTATGTTTAGGCTGTGGTACAAACTGAAATGATTTAAGTTTGTTTTGAATTGGTGGAATCATAATGTGTTTAAGAATCTTTTTGCTAACCTTTTAATTGCATAGGATAAAGTTAATTGCCAGGAATCTCAATTCCAATTATTTCCTTCTGAGGCTAATTTCTATCTTTTGAGGGAAGCTAAAGATGGGCTTTTCAAGTTACAAGCTCAAGAAGAAATGTTTTGGAAGTAGAAGGTGGTTTTAAACTTCTTGTTGAAGGGGACAACAATAATAAATATTTCCATGCTTTAGTTAAGAGGAAACACAATATTAATTATATTCATAAAATTCAGAGGGCTGATGGTACTATTACTGAAGATGATTCTGAAATTGCTAGCCTTGAGGCTCTTCATTTTCAAAATCAGCTTAATAAAAATTTCATTCCTTCCACTATTCATAATCCTAATATTATTCCTCCTCTTATTTCTCATGAGAATAATATTTTCCTATATAAACCTCCGTTGTTGGAAGAAGTTAAAGATACTATTTTTGGTATGAACTCAAAATCGATTGTTGGGCCTGATAGGTTCACCTCCAAGTTCTTTCAAAAAACTTTGCATATCATTGGTAATGATTTATTCTCTGAAGTCCTAGATTTTTTTTAGTGTAATGCTATCCCTAAATTTTTTACTTCTACTTCTATTATCCTTATTCCTAAAATTAATTCTGCTTCTACTTGGAATGATTATAGGCCTATTAGTCTTTGCACCTTTTTTTATAAGTTGATCTCTAAAATTTTGATGAATTGTTTATCTATTTTCTTGCTAAAACTTTTTTCTCCTTTCCAAATGGGTTTTGTTAAAGGTCATTCCATTGCTGATAACATTCTTTTAGCTCAAGAGTTTTGCCGTGATTTTGATGCCAATGTGAGAGGTGGGAATTTGATTTTGAAACTTGATATTGCTAAGGCTTATGATAATATTGCTTGTAACTTTCTTTATGATATTATGAAGTTATTTGGTTTTGATTTTAAATTTATCAATCTTATTAAACTTTGTATTGAAATTCCATTTTTCTCTATCATTGTTAATGGTAAATCTAATGGATTTTTTAAAGCTTCCCATGGTTTGAGATAGAGTGATCCCATTTCTCCTGCCCTTTTTATTATTGCTGCCGATTACCTTTCTAGAGGTCTAGCTGATCTCTTTCATAAGTCTCCCAACTTGTATTTTAAAACTATAGGTGGTTTCCACATTTCTCACTTATGTTTTGTGGATGATATTATTATTTTTACTAATGCTTCTTTAAATCAAATTTGTAAATTGTTAAAGTTCTTTAAACGTTTTGAATTGGTGAGTGGTTTGGCCATTAATAGTCATAAATATGGTTTTATTTCCGCTAAGAAAGTGCCCGTGGATATTATTTGGGTATTAAAAACTTAACTAGTTTCAATCATGTTGGTTTACCCTTAAAATACCTTGGTGTGCCTCTTTATAAGGTAAGGAAACAATCATTTCTTTTTGATGATTTAATTTCGGCTGTGCAAAACAAGCTTCTTTCTTGGGATTCCAATTTTCTTAGTTTTGGAGGTAGACTTATTCTTATTAAAAGTGTCCCCTACTCTATTCCTATTTATAGCTTTTAAACTTTATTTCGTACTCAGGCTATGTGTAACAGGCTTGAGAAAATTATTAATAAATTCTTTTGGAAAGGGACTAGTAGCAGTTCTAAAATTCACTAGTCTTCGTGGAATAAATGCTTTGGTATTTTGAATGAAGGGACTTTGGGGTGTAAGTCTTTGAAGGATTTCGCTTTTTTTTTTCTTTTAAATTATGGTATGGTTTTCGCACTAACTTGAGCCTTTGGGCTAATTTTATGAATGTTAAGTATTGTGGGAATAAGCATCCCACCATGTGTTGTTTTATTAAAGGGATCTCTAAAGTTTGGCAGCACCTTTATAAAGTTAAATGTCTGGTTGAGCTATTTATCGGTTGGGGTTTGGGTGGTGGTAATATTTTCTTTTGGCAGGATCATTAGTTGGATGGCTACTCCCTTGACTCTATGCTTAATACTTCTTCCAATAATTCTGTGAAGGTTAATTATTTTTTCATGAATAATGGTTGGGATATTGAGAAACTCTCTAATGTGCTGCCTAATTTCAAGATTCAGCAAATCTTATAGATCCCTTTAAATTTAAACTCTCCTGATGTTCAAATTTGTGCATTCACTAGAGATGGTAAATTTTCTTTAAAGGGTGCCAAACATTCCTTTAGAACTATGAAAGAAGCTTCTAATATTTATAAAATGCTTTGGCACCATAGTATTCATTCTACAGTTTCTATTTTTGTTTGGCGAATTCTTCATAATTTTATTCCTATTGATGACAATTTGATTAAATGTGGTTTTATTCTGCCTTTTAAATGTCAATGCTACTTTCACTTGGATAATACGCACCATGTATTTGCCTTTGGCCCTTGTGTTGTTAAGGCTTGGACTTATTTTGAGAATATTTTTTATTTAAACTGTTTCAATGCTAAGGCTTTTATTTATGTTTTATTGAATTGTTGGTTTATTAATTCCAAAGGTTATATTAGGAATGTTATCCCTTCTCTTATCCTTTGGTTCTAATGGTTGGATAGAAATAATTCCCGGTATACTGGTGTGCTTATGAAACATCTTAGGATTTTTCAAAATGTGAATGATAAAATTAGGAACCTCTTTTCTGCCAAGTTAAATTCTTGCAAGAATTTCACTATGTACCACACTATTGCTGTTGATTTTGGGATTAAGCTCGAAGGGGATAATAGTCGTAAGGTTACTAGAAGTATTTTGTGGCTTAAACCTCTTGATAATTTCTTCATGTTAAATGTGGATAGTTTTTTTAATAAGGATATGGTTGGGTGTGGTGGAGTCTTAAGGGATTCCAATGGTAACTATAGTATTGGTTTTGCAGGGCCTATTACAATGGGGATGTGAGTACTGATATTTCTTTTGCTATCCTTTATGGTTTATGTTGCAAATTCAGGTCTATGAACTATGTTTTGATGATTGGCAAACACTCTTAGTTGTCTTGGACTAACTTTTACTGCTAACTTTTCAGGAATCAAAGATCGGACGGAAAAACGGAGCCAGCTCAAGAATGGGTAGATTAGGGTTGAGTCAGTCTGTAATTTTATTTTTCCCTTCTTGAGTCAATTGTAATCTTTGGTGTGACTGATGCAAAGTAACCCTACACACACACACTTGAGATACTTAGAATTCCTATTTTTACGCATATCGGCTCGGATGATATTTACATTGTCCTGGATGATCTGGCTTAAAACAGAAAATCTAATCAGGGGTTATTAATTAAGGCAACTGTCATTAACAAATTGGCCTGGACGATACTTGTATCAGCCAGGATGATAGGCTCAAAATATAAAGAAATTGCCTCCATAAATAATTAAGGTATTCTATACTTTTGATAATCGGCCAGGACGATCTCTGATCGGTCTGGATGATATTCATAATTATTCCTTAATTGATCAAAAAATCAAGGAGGTAATTAAGGATGATTGATACGATCATATCGTCTTGGAAAATCGTAATATCGGCTGGGATGATCTATTCTAAAATCCTTAGTTGCTCCTGGACGATAAATATCGGCCAGCACAAATTCAGGGTGATGTGCTGGACGATCTGGATCGGACAGCTTGAATTCAGGGCAATGCTCTGGATGATTTTCCTCTGATTTGAACTTATCAGTAGGGATGATCGTGAGATCATCCTTGATGATCAAGCCAATTTTCAATCATCCAATTTGCATTCAGGGTAATGCTCTGGCCAATCTCATGGGATTTGTACTGATCGGCTAGGACGATTTCTATATCATCCTGGACGATATAGTCGGCAACTTGCAATTAATGAGCTCCTTTGAAGCTCTCCTATTTAAGAGCTCTTATTCAACATTTTTGAACATCCTTGGCTGCTGTCTTGACCTGAGAAAACCTAAAGGAGAGAGAGAGAGGGAGAGAGAGATAGAGAGGATCTTGTGAGGGGGAGCTTGTGAGGGGACTCACAAGGGTTGCTCCAAGCATTGTTCCACTTCTTCTTCCCTTGAGTCTCTTGATCGAGGTTCTCTGCTTGCTTCAGGAGGAAGCAAAAGGAGGAAGGTTCTCTGCCTTGCTGGGTGTGGCAAAAAGAGGTGTTTGTAAGCTTCTCCGCCTAGCTGTGGGGGCTAAAGGAGAGTCACGTTTGTACTGCAATACTCGGAGGGCGCCTCCGGGGAGTGGACGTAGGTCGAGTTGACCGAACTACTATAAACCCTTGTGTTCTTAATTTTTACTGCTTTCGCATTTATTTTCTTCCGCACTTATTTTTGTGGTGATTTGGTTTGTATTCGTGCTTTGCTTAAAGAAAATTTTTAAATACCAATTCACCCCCCATCTTGGTTAGCCTTGGGCTAGTTCTATAGGGCTTAACATCCATAACGAACTTTCAGTTTAAAATTTTGTCTCTCTCTTGATTGCATTAATATTATGGTGGAAGTCAGTTCTTCTTATTGTTTCGAGTCCCTTATTTTGAGGAATGAGAATAATTGCTCTTCTAATTTGTTTTACATTAAGAAGGATATTCAAAGGGTTCTGAGCATGCTTAATTTTTTCTTCTTAGATATTGAGAGGAATTAAAATTCTTGTGCTAAAGCCATGGATAAGTTGGGTTGTGCTTTGGACTCTATGAAGGATTTTAGTTTTTCTAATTTGCCTCTTCCTGTTAGGGGCTTGTTAAAGCTGGATAAACATAATATTCCCCATGTTAATTTTTAAGCTGATGGAGGCTACTATTTTATGGTGGTTTTTTTTTGCATTTTCCTTTAGGTTTTTACTATGTGGCTTGAGTGATTCTCTCCATTCCTTTTTTCCTGGGTTTGTTGGTTCTCTACCTTGGCTGAGGCTGTTTACTATTGGTTTTTCTTTATTTTGATGTTCTTGGATGTGGCCGTCAGGTTCTGCTGCTACTAGACTTTTGTTTGGAAGAGGGTTTGTGTAGACTTGTGGCCTGGGTGGTTTTCTCTAGTTTACTCTAGTGTTGTGATGTTGGACAACATTTTTTCTGGTGAGGATTTGTGTTGTTTTGATGGGCTATTGGATGTTCTTGGTGTTTTGAGTTTGCTACTGTTGTTGGTGAGGATGGATGGTATTAGGAGTTTTGGCTGTTGTTTTTTCCCTCTGGTTGCTTCTTGCTACTTGCTATGTTGGTGCAGGTCGTGGGAATTTTTTGGTTTGGCTTGGCCTAAGCTTTTTGGTTTGCATTTGTGGAGGCAATATGATACTAAGATTTGGGACCCTGGCTCTTTCTCGATATACGAGTACATTTGGTTGTTGTTTTGGCCCTCTATTTTCTTCTGGCTACTTGCTGTGTTGGTGCAGGTGGTGGGAGATTTGTGGTTTGATTTGGCCTAATCTTCTTGGTTTGGATTTGTGGAGGTATTTGGATACTAAGATCTAGGATCCTTTGGCTTATTCTTGGTATACTGCTGCTATTGGTATTATTCATTTGAGGTATAATGGCTTGATTTATTGGTGTCTTTACAGAATGTATATCTGTAGGCTATTTTGGCTTAGTCTTGGTGGTAATTATGACAATTATGGTTGCTTTAATAGATTTTTACCATATATTTTTTGTCAATTGTATTTTTCGAGGTTTTACTTTATTTTGCATAGTTTTTGCCTTGCAGGTGTCCATGCTATTTAGTGGAACATGAGGTATATGGAGCTGGGTACTATTTTTTGTACCTTTATGTTTTTGGGTGCTCATCCTTGTGCACCATAGAACGTATCTAGGTTTTATTGTTATTTTACTTAGTAGGGAACTCGGGCTCGTAGGTTTTTTTTATACTTTAAATTTTGTAGCTCTTCGGAGCAGCAGAGAGCTTGAGTTCCCTTTAAGGACCTTGTAATCTTTATTTTTTTTGTTAATGTGTAGGCCCCTTCATGGGTTTCTCCATATAAAAAAAAAGAAATAAAATCATGGGAAAAAGAATTTTGTTCCTCAATCTTTTTTTTTATTTTGATTTTTGTAAAACAAACACAAAATAACATACAAGGAAAAATAGAAACAAAAATATAAACACCAAAAAAATATGACTTGACACGAGACCAAGAAAACTTCAATCAAACATATGCAACCTCCCACTTTTGACATCAAACCAAGCACAAACAACAGTATAAAGAACTTCAAACTAAAACACAAAACACAAACAACCTCCCCCTTTTTACATCAACAAAAGAAGTAGGAAATAAAAAACAGAAAATCCCTTGAATATGAAAGTTCTAATGGAAAAATCTAGATGTTGATAAGAAAAAGAATTTGTATAATATTGCACAACATTAAATTCCTACATAATTTTTTTAACTCATATTTTAAATCAAAGAACAATTAAGAAAAGAAAAGTTGACCTGGTTAATTGTTCATTCTAAAAAGTAGAAATATCAAATACAAGCATGAGTAAAATAGGTGCTAGAGTAGGTGCTAGAAATATCAAATAATGCTCAAGTGTAGGAGCAGAAGCAGGTGTAGGTGCTAGAGTAGGGGCCTCTTCATCTCCAACTTCATCTCCCTCATGCCCTTGATCCTGATGGGAAAGGATACAAAATGAAGCATCAGTAAAATAGATATGAAGATTATTTGGTGGATCAGGATGAATAGGATTATACTTCTTCTCCAAAATATATTGAATCAAGTGTCCTAAAGCCACATTCTTCTTTCTTCTTGTTGTAGGGAGTCTAATATCAGAAAGACTATTGGTGTAGTTCAGAATCCACTTGGCTTCATCAATCGGAGTATTTGACATTATAAAATATGTAACAATAGAAAGAAAATGAGTGATATTTATTCGAACTCCACCTTTAGGACTGATAGAGGTTCTTAAGACATATTGGATGATTTTGGCATTTTGATTTAGAGTTTGAATAAGGAGTAAGTGTTGGATTGAACGTATATCCTTTAGAGTTCGATTTACTTAAGACCAATCAAAATCACTTCTAGAAATCATCGAATGTGCTCTAACTCCAATTCTAAGATGCAAAAAATTTACCCAAATCCTTATTAGTGATGTCAACTCTTTAATGTAAGACATAAAAAGACATTATAGTATGATTTTCTCTCATTCTCAGATTCACAAGAAAATAGTAGAAGATGTTAGAGAGAAATATATAAATAAGAGTGAAAATGAATGAAAATTGTATGGAGTGGAATAAAGGAAGATTGAAAAAATTATGTCTTTTTAAATAAGTAGATTAGAAGGAGTCATCTTTTCTTCAACAAATCTATCAATGGCTTGTTCGTTTTCATTTGAAAGAAATTTTTCATCTCGTCCAATACGAGATAAACTCCCCTTATTCTATCGAGCTTGTTTGTTGCTTCTTGCCATTTAAGAAAAAATGAATATGAGGATTGAAAATGAAAAGATGGTTAAAAAGTTTATAGGAAGGCTTCAAATTTAAGGAAATCAAATAATACCGTACAATACAAAATTGGGTTCGTGCATATGATTATAAAATTCGTATAGTATGAATTTGAGATCGTAAAAAAGAATACAAACTATTAAGAATAGTTATTGCAGTGAAACAACTTTTCATAAAGTTACCTTTTTGAGGAGTCATTTCATACGACATTTGACCAACTTTAGCATACAAACTAATAGGTGTTAGTATGGAACGATCGACTAATAATGACCGTACCTGCTAGTTGAATTTGCTAGGATGCAGATCAACAATTAGATCGTAAAGAGAAGGAGGTGTTTGCATGAATGATGTTTGAAAAGTAATTGTCCTTGAAATGCCTGCCATGTTCATACAGATGAATAATTGATAGTTCATAAAGACGATGATGAGTTTGTACAATATAATCATCATAAAAAATCAAAATTTTCTCTATCCAACTTAGAAAAGAAATTATGTAAAAACTAGAGAATTCATAATATACGAAAGTATATCATATAAAACAAATAAAAAAAGAAATTTTAGATTTTCACATGATGATTAAGATACTTTTTCAAATCAATTCAAATAAGATCCATGAACTAAAAAAACAAAAATAATAAAAATAAAAAAATCAAGCATAAAATAAAGAAAAGTCAAACAAAAAAATCACAAATAAAGAATAAAAAACACAATCATAAGCATAATCTTAAACAAAAAAAGAAATACACCACAATTGTAATTTGCAAAATTATAACTATCAAGCATGAATATCAATAACACCCAATTTAGTTCTTAAGATGCTGGAAGTTTTAAAAGCTAGGGATTTTATTAAAATGTCTATAAATTGAATTTCAGTTGCTACATGATGTAGCTCTATTTCTACTTTAGTGACATGGTCTCTAATGAAGTGATATCTTATGTATATATGCTTGGTCCTAGAGTGTTGAATTAGATTGTTTGAAATAATAGAGTGATGTCTTATGTCGATATGCTTAGTGACATCGTAAAGGCACTTATATTATCATAGAAAATTGGAATAGCACTAATTGAACAAACCACAAAACAGAATCAAAATCATATGATAAATGCAACGACAAGATTACAAAAAAAATTGAAAGTAATATTAAGACTTTGAAAATTATAAATATAAGATAGATTACTATAGCAAGATAGAAAGATCTCAATGGCAAAGTCCAATTGTTAATTTGAGATAGACTTTTATTTAGAAATGAAAATTATACCACTAAAGGAGGCTAGAGGAAAAGAAACAATCAATGGTGTTTCTCCTTTTAACTGATTTAGAGATATAAAACTTTGACTACAAATTTTCAAAAAGAATAAAAACATGGAATAAAATATCATTTAAATAGTGATCACAAAGAAAAAAAGAAAAAACTAAAATAATAGAAATAAAATAAAAAAAGAAATAAAAGATAGTAAAAAGTAAAACAAATAAAGTGAAACAATTAAAAGAGCAACAAAATAGAAGATTCATAATTTAGTAAACATCAATTTCATGCATTTATGTTAATCATACCCAATCTTGTCCTTAAGATGTTGAAAGTGTCAAAAGCCAGTGGTTTAGTAAAGATATCAACCAATTGATTCTCAGTTGTCACATGGTGTAACTCAATGTCTCCTTTGGTCACATGGTCTCTAATAAAGTGATGCCTTATATCAATGTGTTTGGTCATTGAACATTGAATATGATTCTTAGAGATGAAGATGGCACTAGAGTTGTCACAAAGGAATGAAATTATGACTATAAGTAATCATAAATCTAGAATTTGTTTCTTCAACCGAAGAACTTGGGCCACATAATTTCCTAAGGTAAGGTACTCATCTTCAGAAGTAGAAAGTGCAACAGTGTTTTGTTTTTCAACTAGACCAGTAGACTAAAGTCTATCCTATGAATTGGCAAGGTCTAGAAGTGCTCTTTCTGTCAATACTACATCCTATAAAATTAGAATCAGAATATCGAATAATCTTAAAAGAATTGTGGTGCCAAGGATACCAGATTCCAAAGTTTTGGGTCCCCAAAAGATATATAAGAATTCTCTTAACTGTTGTCAGGTGGGATTATTTAGGATCAACTTGAAATCTAACACAGAGAAAAACACTAAATATTATATCAGGTCATCTAGCAATCAGGTAAAGTAAATATCCAATCATCCCTCTATACTTCTTTTGATAAACATATTTTCCATTTGAGTCCTTATCCATCTGAATATTAGAAATCATGGGAGTATTTATTGGCTTTGTTTTATCCATTTCATATTTCATCAAGATGTCATTAATGTACTTTAATTGATTTATAAAGGTTCCATCATCCAATTGCCTTATGCTAAACTCCAAAAAATAGGACAACTCTCCCATCATACTCATCTCAAACTCCTTAGTAATTATTTTAGAAAAATTATCACATATCTTTTTATCAAAAGATCCAAAAAGTATATCATCAATATAGATCTGAATAATGAGTAACTTATCTCCTACTTTCCTTAGAAAAAAGGGTAGTGTCTATGCTTCCCATAATAAAATCCCTCTTTAGTAAAAATGTGTTAAGCCTCTCATACCAAGCTCTTGTTGCCTATTTTAATCCACATAAGGCCCTTTTTAATTTGAAAACATGATTTCGAAATTGGGAACTCTCAAAACCTAGGGGTTGCTCTACAAACACATCCTCTTTTATTATCCCATTTAAAAATGCACTCTTCACGTTCATTTGGTAAAGCTTAAATCCCTTATAATAGGCAAAGGCTAGTAGCACTTTAATGGCTTTCAATCTAGCTACAGGGGAAAAGGTCTCCTCAAAATTAATCCCTTTTATTTGGTTACACCCCGTAGCTACCAATCTCTCCTTATTCCTAACCACCACACTAGAATCATTCATTTTATTCTTAAAGACACATTTGGTTCCAACTACACTTTGTCCCTTTGGTCTTTCCACAAGCTCTCAAATATCATTCCGAACAATTTGGTTTAATTCCTCTTGCATGGCTAAGATCCAAAACTCATCAGACAAGGCTTGATTAATGTTGGTGGGTTCAGTCATTGAGATAAAGGTAGAGTGGCTTACTTCCTTCCTAAGTCCATGCCTAGTTCTAACACCTTTAAAAGGGTCTCCTAAGATCAGTTTTTTAGGATTACTCAAAGAATATCTCCAATCCCTGGGCAAGGTGTGTGTAAGTTCTAGCATTTCCTCTAGATTTGCATTTTCGACTCCTTGGATAATCTCACCTACACCATTAGTGTTTTGGGGCTCTACACTCTTCTCCAAATTTTCAACTCCTTGGGTAATCTCTCCAACACCATCTTCATCCTCAACTTTAGAGTCCTTAGGATTAGATTCATTAAATACTACATGAGTAGTCTCCTCCATCACTAATGTCCTCTTATTAAATATCCTAAAGAATTTCCCCACACTTGAATATCCTATGAACACTCCATCAGATTTTGGGTCAAATTTTCCTAAGTGTGACTTCCCATTATTAAGAATTAAAACCTTACAGCCAAAGACATGGAGGTGGGAAAGGTTGGATATCCTACCTTTAAGGATCACATAGGGTGTCTTATCAAGTTTGGCTCTAACATTCACCCTATTCAACACATAATAAGCTGTATTTATCACTTCAGCCCAAAAGTAATTTGGAAGTGAATACTCAGCAAGCAAGGCTCTAGTGGCCTCAACTAAGGTCCTATTCTTCCATAAAGTTATCCCATTCTGCTGAGGGTTCCTAGGAGCTGAGAAGTTGTGACTAATTCCCTTATCCTCACAAAAGTATCCAAATCTCTCATTTTCAAACTCTCCCCCTTAGTCACTATATATGGTCAAGATCTCACAACATAATTTTTTCTGAATTCAAGTGGAGAAGGATTTAAACTCATTAGAAGACTCACTCTTATGAGATAAAAATTTAATCCAAGTGAACCTCGAGTAATCATCAATAATCACAAATCCATACACTTTCTCCCCTAAGCTGGCAATGCTAATGGGTCCAAACAAATCCTTGTGAAGGACTTCTAAAGGTCTAGAGGTTCTAATGTCCTTAATGGAATGGAAAAAGAAATGGACTTGCTTCCCTAGTTGAAAGGCATTATACAGGTGGTCTATGAAAAACTTAAACTTGGGGAGACCTCTAATTAGGTCCTTTTGGGTCACTTTCTTAAGGGTTTTCATACTGGCATGATAACCTCCTATGCCACAACCAAGAATCATCAGCAATAGATTTTAAACAAAATGAAGAAGCACATTTAATATTATTTAAATCAAGTATGTAAACATTGTTAATCTGCTTTCCCTACAAAATAATGTTGTTATTCAAGCTAATAATGAATGTATTTACCAAAAAATTTATGAAGAAGCCCTTATCACATAGCTGACTAATGCTTAACAAGTTATGTTTCAGTCCATCTATAAGCAAAATATTTTCAATCAAAAGGTTCTTGGAGTTTTTGATTATAAATGTGCCCACCACTTTCTTGGTAATGTTGTCTCCAAGAGTAACCTTGCCTCCAGCCCTGGCTTCCAGCATAACAAATTGATCGGCATCTACAGTCATGTGTCATGAGCATAAGCTATCCAAGTACCACATGTCTCATGAGTCCTTTTATGAGAGCACACCTATGAAATCATCAAATGTCAGATTTAAAAACCCAAACAGGTTTGAGTCCCTTCTTATGAAAAGAAGAATGTAATTCATGAATGTTATGCTGAGACTCATGCAATTTGGGTCTCCACACCTAATGTGTACTACGATGAATAGTGCAAGTGTGTAAAATGTGTCCTAGCATGGTACATGAAAAATAGGTAACACCAGGAAAAGGATTTACTAATCTATTCGGGTTATAATACCTCTTCCTATGTCTTGGTTTTAGATCAAGTGTAGGTGTAGTCCTATTTTTCTAAAGTGCATTAAATTCAGCTTTAAACCTTGAGTTAACACTTTCTAAAATGTCATTATCATCATTCAAATAGTGCTACCTATGCTCAGATTCTTCAATATAAGTTTTAAAATTAGATTCAAGTGAGGTGAAGGATGCTTTAATGAATCATGCTCTTTTTGCAAATTTGAGTGTGATCTTTACTTAAAATTTCTTGCTCTTTTTGCAAATTTGAGAACTCTAAATTCAAACTAGCATAAGATTCTTAAGTTTTCTATATGATGCATGAATGTTCTCACAAACTTTAAGTAATTGATCATAGGTTGTTTCATATACCTCTTCTTAGTCAGACTAATATAGATGACCACCCATTAAGCACAAGTTTATTGTCTCCTTTTCAACTTAAGTCTCAGATTAGTCAAATGCAGAATTTGCCCAAAAAGTCTTTTGGAATCGGTTATTATCCTTATCTTTTCTGAACTTGGGTTTCTCCTCAGCCTTCTCCTTACTTGGGTGATTCTTAAGTGTAGGAAAATTAGCTTTGACATGTCCAAGTTTCCTGTATTTAAAAAATAATATCAGAAGAACTTTTATAATTTTTACTACCCTTAACTTTGTTCCATTTCTAATGGTGCTTGTGATTCTTCCTTAGAAAGCTTTTGAATTGTCTAGTGATTAAGGCAACATCATCACTTTCAAACCCGGAAGAATCAGTGTCTGTGTTGTTGGCCTTCAGCGCCACAGTTTTCTCCTTCTTTTGCTCACCTACATCAATTTTTCTTTGGTTCACTCCTTAATCATAAGCAATTTGTGATGCAAGTAAGTTTTCAATTGAATAAGTATTTAAATCCTTAGATTCTATAATTGTAGTGATCTTAGCATCATAAGAAGAAGGCAAGCATATCAAAAAAATTTTCACTCTTTCATAATTAGTTAGCTCTCTTTCTAAAGCATGCAATGAGGTGATAATTTGTGTAAACCTAGTATACATGTCAGAAATCAATTCAGTAGGTTTCATACAAAAATGTTTGTAGTCATGTAACAAAATATTCAACCTACATTATTTAACTTCATTGGTTCCTTCATAAGTAATACACAATCTATCCCAAATTTTTTTACTAGCAGCATAAGTTAAAACACCCATAAAATTTTTCAATTTCAAAGCACAAAAAAAAAAAAAAAAGCAAAAAAAAAAAAAAAAAAATAGTTCAAGCATTTTGCATTCAATTGAGCTAAATCTCTATTATTAAGAGCCTATTCAGTAAAAGGAAGTATAGTATTAATTCTATTAGTTTTATGAGACGGGTGTATAACCATCCTTAACTAGCATCCACATGCTATAATGATTGTAAAAACCTAGACGTGCAAGTTTTCAAAAATTAAAAAGAATATTATCAAATAAAGGTGGTCGTGTAATAGAATAACCTTCCATAGTATTACGGTTACCAAAGATAGCCATTAATCAAAATTTAAAAGTTTTCAAAAACTCAATTTTATGAATCCCACTATGATACAACTTGAAAGTTCTACAAGGTTGTTAAGCCCTAATAAACTTGTCCCAAGGCTAACCAAGAGGGGGGGAGGGAATTGGTATTTAAAAAATTATTTAAGCAAAAACACAATCACAACCAAAATAAGACTCACCACAAAAATTAAAGTGCAAAAATTAAATATGGAAGTATAATAAAAAAGAACATAATAGATTTTATAGTGGTATTGTCAGCCTAACCTACTTCCACTCCCAGAAGCCTTTCCTCTGAGTATTGCACTAAACATAATGTCTCTCCTTTTCCCCCACAGCATGGTGGAAAAGCCCATACAAAAAATCCATTCCACCAACCCTAGAGAGGAAGAGAACCCAACTCCTTTTGCTTCCTCTATAAGCAAGTAGAGAACCTAACTCCTTTCACTAACTCTAGAAGTATATAGAGAACCCAGATCTGATATTTAAATAGGCCTCTCTAGAATATCCAAGGAACCAGGGATGACAACCGGAGAAGATAATGATGGATCCTTACTTAGAGCAACCTTTGTGACCCCTCATAAACTCCCCCCACAAGATCCTCTCTCTCTCACTTACTCTCCCTCTCCTCTTGGATTTTTAGGTCAGGACAGCAGCAAAAGATCTATCCTTGATAAAATAAGAGATCATTTAAATAAGGTCTCCAAATTAGCCCTAATTAGTAACTAATCATCAAATATTGCCAAGGACTATAGTACATCATCCTATATGATTAGTTCAACTCAATGAATATCATCCAAAAAATTTCCATGGATGGATGACTGGACGATGGAAAAATAACTAGATCGTCCGGGGTGATTAGTATAAAATGATAAATATAATCCAAAATATCACCCTGAATAGATGTCTGGGTGATGGAAAAATAACATGATCGTCCTAGATGATTTGTTTAATTTAGTACATATCATCCAGAGCATCGCCCTGAAAGGAACCAGGTTGATATTTGATCATCTAGGAAGAACTAAGGTTTGTAAATTAATCATCCCAGCTGATCCTATGATCATCTAAGATGATATGATTGAGTAATCAAACCTTAATAGTTTTCCTTAATTACCATATTAATTTAGGTATAATTATACTGGATCATCCAGGATGATATCCTGGATGATGTCCATAAATAAAATATGCCTAAATAGATCTGGTGGCAAATTCTTTCTGATTTGAGCCTATCATCCCTATCGATATTAATATCATCCAAGATAATGCGCTTAATTGCGGCTGCCTTAACTAGGACACCCTAATTAGGGTTTCTATTTTTAACTGATTGTCTAGGCTGATTTTTGGTTTGTCTTGGATGATGTGATAAAAAATTAAAAAATTATAAAACAATTAAAAATTTCCCCCCAAGTGTGTGTGTGTAAGGTTACTTAGCATCAGGACCCATATTGTCATAAAAGACTTAAGAAAAAGGTAAAAAACATATGTCGTATATTAAAAATTGACTTAGTCATAATCTACCCAATTTTGAGCTGGTTCAATTTGCAGTTTGATCTTGTGGTCTTGAAATGTTAGTAGGCAAGGCAGTCGTAGAGAAACAGAAGTGTTTGCTATCATCAAAATTTTATTCCCTAAAATCAAATTTGCAATAGAAATTTATGGTTAAGCGGCCTATTTTAAATATCATTCAAAAGTTTTTCTTGAATCTCAAAATGTTTAGCTCATTTCAAATAGGTTTATTGGATCCCAGACACATATTTATTCAATTAAGTAATGATTTGGACTATAGCCATATTTTTTCTAGGAGGTCCTATTATATACAGGGCTATTAAATATAGTTACTTAAATGGTCTCCAGACTTTGATATGCTTGAAGAATCCCCCATAACCCTAGTTTGGATTTCTTTTCCTAATCTCCATTTACACTTCTTCAATTCTTAAATTTTTTTTGGTTTGTCCTTTATCTTTGGTAAACCATCAAAAACCAATAAGGCTACAACGTCTATTTGTAGGCCATCTGTAGCTTGTGTTTTAGTTGAACTGGATATATCGAAGAAACATCCTACTGAGGTTTGGATTAGTTTAGAACTTAATGGTTATTTTAAAAAAATTGAATTTGAAAATTTACCTATTTTCTGTTCTCATTATATGATGCATGGCCATGGTTTATCTACTTGTTATAAATTACAACCACGTCTGTGGAAGGCTAAGGAGACTACTAATCTGTCGTATAATAATGAATTAAATTTAGTTAAATTAGATTATGTTATTTCTAATAATGTTGCTAATGTGGTTAATGCTTCTCAAGGGCAAGATCATAGTAATGATTCCTTAAATTTGGTTTCGGTTCAGGTGGAACCGAATCCTATTACCATGGAGTTAATCTTAACTCTACCTCTTAAAGGATAGGAAGTTAATCTTAACTCTACCTCTTCTATAGCTATTGATTCTCATAATGTGATTGACCAAAATGTTGTGATTAATCTAAATAATGCTTCTTCTTCTGTTGAGCCTCTTTTGGAGGATGAGTTGGTTAATAATATTATGGTGGAGGATGATTTTGTGCAAGCTATTATTACTAATGAGATTATCTCCCAAAAAAAGGTGGAGAAGATAGGTGATGTTAATTTTCACAATGAAACTTATATGGAAGGTGATGTGTTCTATGAGGAAAGAGAAATGCCTCTTTCTAGGGGGCATTCAGGTATAGTTAATGATAGTAATTTTCTTTTGAATATTAAATATAATAATGATGCTTTTATTGATAATGAGGATATGGATATGTTGGCTAAATGTTATGCAAGAGATGATAATGATACTAGTTATACTGAGGGTCACGGTAGGAGAGGTAGGAAGCCTAAATCTATTGTTATAAAAACTCCTCGAAACACCCATTCACTCACTTTTCATTAATAATGTTTTTATGTTTAACTCTATTATTTGGAATGTTAGGGGCATTAGATGCTCTTCTTCTAAACTAAGAGTTAAAAACTTATGTCGTATCTATAATATTTTACTTCTTATTTTGCTTGAGCATTTTATCCCTTCTGATAAGTTACTTAGTACTGCAAAATTTTTGGGTTTTAAACATGCTCTATCTAATGTTCCTAATAAAATTTGGATTTTTTGGAAAGATTAGGTTAGGGTTGACATTATTAGTGATTTTAATCAAGTTATTCATTGTAATATTGAGAGTTCTAATTTGTAATGTTGTACTTCCTTTACATATGCTGCTTCTTCTTGATATAATAGAATGATTTTATGGGACCAAACAATTCAATTTCATAGTATTTTTACCCTTCTTTGGTTTGTTGGAGGAGACTTTAATACTATTGCTAACCCGTCTGAGCATATAGCGGGCTCTCTCCCTATCTATCAATCTATGGATGATTTTAATAATATGATTATAGATTGTAACCTTATTGATATTGGCTTCTCTAGTGATAATTTTACTTGGCATCGTGGTCATTTATGGAAGAGATTAGATCAGGTTTTGTTTAATGACTTTTTGTTGCATTCTTTTGATTATACTAATGTTGAACATCTAAGCAGGATCCTCTCGGATTACTCTCCTCTTCTCATTAAAATTAAGCCTAGATTGAGAGATGTGCCTTCTCAATTTAGGTCTCACAACATGTGGTTACATCTTGATTCTTTTATGAATGTGGTGAAGAAAAACTGGCTTGCCCCTTTATATCCGGATAATGCTATTTCTGGTATGAGTAGACTGTGGTACAAGCTGAAAAGGCTTAAGTTTGTTCTGAATTAGTAGAATCATATTGTGTTTAAGAATCTTTTTTCTAACATTTTAATTGTGGAAGCAAAAGTAAATTTCCATGAGACTCAATGCCAATTATTCCCTTTTGATGCTAACTTTTGTCTTTTGAGAGACGTTGAAGATGGGCTTTATATATTATACGATCAGGAGAAAATGTTTTAGAAATAGAAAGCAGTTTTTGAACATCTTGTTGAAGGTGATAACAATATAAAATATTTTCATACTTTGGTTAAGAGGAAATGTAATATAAATTTCATTCATAAAATTAATCGGGTTGATGGCTCTTTTTCTGAAGATGGTACTGAAATTGCTAGCTTAGCTATTTAACATTTTTAGTGTCGTCTGAATAAAAATTTCAAACCTGCCAGTATTGATAATCCTAGTATTATTCCATCTATTATTTCTCATGAGATTAATGTTTTCTTGTCTAAGCCCCCTTCATTGGAGGAAGTTAAAGATACTATTTTTGGTATAAATTCTGAGTCGATGGCTGGGCCTAATGGTTTCACTTCCATATTTTTCCAAAAAATGGCATATCTCTGGTAATGATCTTTTTTCTGCTATTTTTGAGTTTTTTTTTATGGCAAAGCTATACCTAAATGTTTTACTACTTCTTCTAATTTGCTTATTACTAAGAATAATTCTGGCACTTCATGGAGTGATTTTAGACTTATTAGTCTTTGCACCTTTTATTATAAATTGATCTCTAAAATTTTGATGAACCCAATTATCTATTTTTTTGCCTAAGATGATTTTTCATTTTCAAATGGGTTTTGTCAAAGGCCGTGCCATTGCTGATAACATCCTTTCGGCATAAGAATTTTGTCATGATTTGGATGCCAAAGTGAGAGGTGGTAATATGATTTTGAAACTTGATATTGCTAAGGCTTTTGATCATATTGCTTGGAATTTCCTTTATGATATTATGAAATTATTTGGTTTTGATTTTATGTTTATAAATCTCATTAAGCTTTATATTGGAAATCCTTATTTTTCTATCATTATTAATGGTAAGTCTAATGGTTTCCTTAAGGCTTATCATGGCCTGAGACAAGGTGATCCCATTTCTCTGGCCCTTTTTATTATTGTGGCTGACTTTCTTTATAGCGGTCTTGTTGATCTCTTTGAAAGGTTTCCTATCCTTTATTTTAAAACATTAGGTGGTTTCCATACTTCTCCTTTATGCTTTGCAGATGATTTATTATTTTTACTAATGACTCTTTAAATAGAATTAATAAATTGATGAGGTTTTTTAACAATTTGAATTGGAGAGTGGCCTGGCCCTTAATAATCATAATTATGGCTTTATTTATGATAAGAAAGTTCCCTTGGACCGCATTGTGGCTATTAAATATTTAATTAGTTTTATTCATGTTTTTTTACCTTTAAAGTACCTTGGTGTGCCTCTTTATAAGGGTAGGAAGAAGTCCTTTCTTTTCGAAGATTTAATTTTGGTTGTGCTAAACAAACTTTCATCTTGGGATAATAACTTTCTTATTTTTGGTAGTATTTTAACTCTTATTAAAAGTTTCCTTTGCTCTATCCATGTTTATAGCTTTCAAACTTTACTTCCTACTCAGGGTGTGTGTAACAGGATTGAGAAAATTATTAATAAAGTCTTTTGGAAAGGGACAAGTAGGAGTTCTAAAATACACTGGTCTTCCTGGAATAAAAGCTGTGGCACTTTGGATGAAGGGTCTTTGGGGTGTAAGTCATTGAAAATTTTGGCTTTGTCTTTTTCTTTTAAATTATGGTATAATTTTCGTGCTTACTTTAGCCTTTGGGCTAAATTTATGAATGCTAAGTATTGTGGGGAGAAGTATCCCACCATGTGTTATTTTAGTAAAGGTAATTCTAAAGTTTGGTAGCGTCTTTCCAAAGTGAAATGGGTGGTTGAGCCGTCTATCTGTTCGGGTGTTGGTGGTGGTAATATTTTAATTTGGCAGGATCATTGGTTGGGAGGCCAATCCATTGATTATATTATTAATACTTTTTCCAATGCTTTTGTGAAGGTTAATTATTTTTTTATTGATAATGGTTGGGATATTGAGAAACTCTCTAATGTGTTACCTAATTTTGTTGTTTAGCAAATTTTACAGATCCCTTTAAATTTGAACTCTCTTGATGTTCAGATTTGTGCCTTATTAAAGATGGTTAATTTTCTTTAAAGGGTACCTAACATTCCTTTAGAGCTATGAAAGAGGTTTCTAATATTTTCAAAATGATATGGCACAAAAGTATTCCTTCTATGATTTCAATTTTTGTTTGGCAGATTTTACATAATTTCATTCCTACAGATGACAGTTTGATTAAACGTGGTTTGATTCTTCTCTCTTAATGCCAATGGCATTATTATATGGACAATACGCATCATGTTTTTGTCTTTGGCCCTGGTGCTGTTAAGGCCTAGACTTATTTTGAGGATATATTTCACTTAAATTGCTTGAATGCTAAGGTTTCTATTTATGCTTATTGAATTGCTGGTTTGTTAATTCCAAAAGTCATATCAGGAATGTTATCCCTTCTCTTATCCATTAGTTTTGATGGTTAGATAGGAATAATTTTAATTATAATGGTGTGGTTATGAATCATCATAGGATTATTCAAAATGTTAAAGATAAAATCACGGACCTTTTTTCTGCTAAGTTAATCTCTACTACGAATTTCAATAAGTATCACATAGCTGCTATTGATTTGGGATTAATCTTGATTTAGTATAACTGTCAAAAGGTCCCCTTAAGTATCTTTTGGTTGAAACGTCCTGATAATTTTTTTAAGTTAAATGTGGATGCTTTTTTTACTTTGTCTATGGCTGGCTATGGTGTCATTAGGGACTCCAATGGTAATTGCATTCTTGGTTTTGCTGGTCCTACTTAATATTATGATGTTAATACTGCTACTACTTTTGCTATCCTCCATGATTTAAGGTTGTATTTCTCTCTTGATTGCATTAATATTATGGTGGAAGTTTGCTCTTCTTATTTCTTCAAGTCCTTTATCTTGAGAAATGACAAGAGTTGCTTTTCTAATTTATTTTACATCAGGTGGGATATTCAGAAGGTGTTGAGCATGCTTAAGTTCTCATTTTCTACTATTGAGGTGAATGGTAATGCTTGTGTTAAATCCATGGCTATCTGGGGCTATGGTTTGGATTCCATGAAGGATTTATGTTGCTCTAATTTGCCTCTTCCTGTTAGAGGCCTTTTGAATCTGGATACGCATTGTATTCCTTATGTTATTCGTTAAGGTGGTTGAGGCTGCTATTTTTTTATTGGATTGATGCTATTCTTTTTGGGGTTTTCTCAATTGGTTGGTTAGTTTGCATTTCTACTAGGTTGCTTGTGTTTTTTCCCTGCCTTTGTTGAAGCATTTTGCTGTTGGGTTCTTTTCTTTTTGTTATTTTTGGATGGTCATGTCTTTCTAACTGTTTTAGCAGGTTTGGAGGTGGCCTTGCATTTTTTTTGTTTGCTCACTTTATTCTGGGAGTGTGCTACTAGGTTCTATGTAGCCTGGTGGTCTTGGCTGTTTTAGTATGGTTGGTGGCTATTCATTTTCTCTCAATTGTATATCGGGGAGTATGTTGTTATGAACCATTTAATTTGTGAGGGCCATGTATTGCCTGGATAGTTTGGTTGTTTTTCATGGATATTTGAGTGTGTTGCTGAGTACTATAAGGCCTGATAGTCTTGGTTATTTCAAAATGGTTGGTGGTTATTCATTTTCTCTCAATTGTATTTCTGGGAATGTGCTGTTTGGTGCCATTTGCTTCATGAGGGTCTTGTGTTGCCTGGAAGCTTCTATCATTTCTTTGTCTTTTTGGTTCCCCTTTAATTTTATCTGCATGGTGTGTTGGTGCAGGTTGAGTGAGGGTATTTTCCCTGTTATTTCTATGTGCTGGCCTTTTCTTTTCCTGGAGCCAATTACGGGTTTGTTTACTAGCTATTTGAATTTAGTTATTTCTATTTCCCACTTTGCTCTTGGTGGCTTGCTGTTGTGGTTCAGGCTGCCTTATAGGATAGAGAATCCTCTAGGTTTTTGTCTGTCTACTTGGCATGGTGTTATTAATATGGTTATTATGCAGTTTTATCTATTTAACTACTAGTGGCTTATGGGATAGTGGGTTTGTCTCTATTTTGGTGGTAATTTTACTATACATTGTTGCTATAACCAGATTATGCTTTATTTATTCTATTATTATTGCTTTTATGTCCATTACCTAATTCTGCAGAGTACTTTCAATGTTTGGGAGACAGCACTTTGCTGAGTGGCGGGGGTTCGAATCCTGCTTGGCGCAGGCGGGGTGGGTCACGCGGGTCAGCGGGGTCGATGTGGGGGGGGGGGGGAGGCGGGGTCAGCGGGCACGGGCCAACGGATGAGCCCAGCTACTCGGGGAATCGGTCCCAAGCGGATGAGCCCGGGTCAGGCGAGTCCAGCGGGCTTCAGTGGGGAGAGGGTGGGGGAGGCTGAGCGGGTTTAGGAATTTTTTTTTCAATTTTTTTAAATTTCTGGCGTAGTTATATTCGCCGGAAAATTTGTCCGGCGCATTTTTCGCCAGAATTTCGCCGAAAAATTTTCTGGCGGAAAGTTTTACGTCTATAGCACTTTTTCGACGCGCGTTAAACCGACGTATATATTTTCGTTGGAAATCCGCCGGAAATCCTAATTTGCGGCGGATGTTGGTCATTTTTCGACGAAAAATGGACCCCGATAATTGCAGTTTTTCCTGTAGTGTGATTATGCTGTTGAGCTGCTCTGGAAGTATTTGGAGCCCTATAATTTTTTTTGTACCTTTATGTTTTTTAGGTGCTCGCTCTTGTACACCATAGAATGTACCTAGGTTTATGTGTACTTTTGCTTAGTAGGGAACTCGAGCTCATAGGTTTTTTTACTTTTATTTTTGCAGCTCTTCAGAGCAGTAGAGAGCTTGAGTTTCCTTTAAGATCAGTGTAATCATTCTTTTATGTAAACACGTAGGCCCCTTCGTGGTTTTCTCCTAAAAAAATCAAAGAACTTAACATTTATTATAAGATTGAATAACAAAAATTAGAAAAAGGAAATACTTAGATTGACTTATAAAACTCATTATAAACTCAAAAAAGAAATAAGTAAACTTGTACAATCCTTACATAATTCTTATTTATGGTCACTTGAATGAATAAACTTAATCAGATTTTCAAAATCATTATTTTAGTAATGTGCATTAAAAGAAAAAAAGAAATTAAATATAAGAAGATCAAAAGAAAGAATGAAAAATCCTTAGGAGATGAGTATTATAACATCAAAAATTTGAATCTAATGAAGTTGAATTCCTAAAAGATTCAAATACTTAAATTAAAAAAGGAGATGTAAGCAAGCTATTACATATGAAGGTTTATAAGTGAATTTCAAAATTAACTAATATATGACCAATTCTAAAATGATAAAATATTCAATCTAAATCAGTAGTCCAATTTTCGTACACTTATAATTGAGCAACTCAATTCAGATATTAATGAAGATGATTCCTTAAAATGCTTTGTTCATGATTGCTTGAATTAAAATTGTCATACTTTGATCATTGCATTTCAAATTTAAATAGTGGAGTATTATCTTATATCTTAATCAATTTTAGTTTGTAGCTCCTTTTTATTTGGAACATTGAGTTAATAAATGTTACAAATAATTGCTTGACGATAAACAAGAACTTAAGTTGGGGAAATTTACTAGCAAAATTATGCTGTATTTTTATTGTCTTCAATTTATATAAAGATGTGTGTTTAGTTGATTTTGTGTAGGCATGTCTTCGAAAGAAGGTGCATAAATTACAAAGTTAAGAACCAGTGTCGTAGTGCCAGAACTATGAATATAACACAAATTTCAACAACCTAACACGAAAACAAGACATTACAATGCTGAAGCCTTGAGAAAATTGCATTTGATTCAGTTCCTTGACAAAACAAATGAAAGTGTCACAGCACTACCCAACAACTCAACACCACAAGTGAATGTTACATTGTAAGAGCATAAAAAAATTGTGTATAATTCAATGTTGAAGCACTGCCTCTAGAGTCTCATAGCATTAGATGACTTAATCAAGTGCCGTAGTTCCCACCTTTTATAATGATGTGGTGGATAAGTTAAAGAGAAGAAGCACCCCATTAAGTCAACCAAGTGTCATGCCTGATTAGCTAATTGTCATACCAAGTCAGCTCAGTGCCATAGGGAGTACATTATGCAACACTGAGGCTTAAGTTTATGATGTCATACTGTGATCCCACCCTATTGAGCATCAAGGCACCTGAGCCTATTTATGTTAATTATATATAGTTTTTTATAATTTCTTTTATAAGAGAGAAATTAGAATATAGTAAGTATCTTGTACTAAAGTGGATGGTTATCCTTGTCTATAGCAAAATAACACTTAAGAGAAAAAAGGAGAGCATAGAGCGAAGGTATAAAGGGAGAATCACTATGGGATTAGTCCATCTATAGGATATGTTTGGGATTTTTCATCCCGGGTGTTATTTTCTTCATCTTTTTTATTTAAATTTTTTTCTTGAGTAAGTAATGGAAAGTGTTTTGTTTAATTTTATTTCTATGGCTGGCTAAATTTCTTGTTTTGGATTGATGATATGAAAATCTATATATATCCTAATATAGATTCTTATATATAAATGTGAATTATTATTTTCAATATCTCCCATACTTAATTTAATTTGTGCAATAGCCATGTTTGAATTTAAAATCTAGTGTGATACATTGCCTTGATGGAGAAATATTAGAATAATTAGGATTATTGAAATGGAGTGCTTTCATGCTTAAATATATGATGATAGGAATTTAGGATCTATGGAGATATAATAATTATAGAGAAATTTTTTTACACCTTTACAAGCTCGACAAAGTTTTGACGATGCATATGCTCTTATTCATAGCTTTTTAAGATGAGTCTTCTTTGGAAAATATAGATTCATTTACTATCATTAGTCGAATTTTTTTTTTATTTTTTTGTTATCATAAGTATTTTTCTACATTTCCCAGTAGTTCTAATAATTACCCCTTTGTTCATTGCAGAGGTTAAGTTTAGTAGCCTAAGTAAGCAATATTAGAGTCAATTGTGATTCACTTTTTTCTCATACGATTGATACTCTTCTCATAACACCTTATTACTTGATCAATACGTACACTTGTATTAGTTAGGAGCATTTAGCATATGAATCTATAGTGGTATACTTCTTCATAAGTATATAATTAAGCCACAAGTAAAGTGTAACTCCAATACATACCTATCAAGTACTTACAATATTACATAACCTCCCACCCCTACTTTCAATAAGTAGGGACAGAATCCCCTAACATTTTCATCAGGCGGATGAGGTTAGAAGAGTACTTTGAAGGCCCTTGAAATATAATTGAGAGTGTACTTTTTCCCCATATCAGAATAGAATATCTCCAATGACATGTAGTACAAATTGTAATTGCAATGTAATACTAATTAACTTAAACAACTAATACATTATTTGAATGATGTAGGATTTTGTAAGAAAATGATACATTGTTTATAAATAGGATACTCGCTAATTTTTTAATTTGTAATTTAAGAAAATACTAACATAAATATTTTAAGACTTTTATATAACTACTGCATTTTCCAAAAAAAGCCTGAATTTAATAATATAGTTGAAAATTCATGTAGAAAAAATAAACAATTGAAAATTGAATTCCATATAACCAAAACCTCCATAATAAGAAGTATAATTGCATATAAAAAATCATACAGAGAAAACATTAAAAAACTCAAAAACTATATATTTTATATGTATCTTTTTATAAACTTATTAAAATTAAAATCAGAGATAAGTGTTTAAGAGTACCCCGAGCTCTATAATTCTTTGAACTAGCCAAATGGATGAATCCCAAACTTTAGCATCCAAACTCTCTCTCTCTCTCTCTCTCTCTCTCTCTCTCTCTCTCTCTCTCTCTCACTTTCTCTTTCTTCACCTCCCCACTTCTTCATCTTTCTTATCTTGAAATGCTAGGGGTCAAATGAATAACCAATTGATTTTAGTTATTTTAAATATTATATTTTTACTATTTTTACCTAGCATCATGGTGCTTTCTTTCCCAATGTCGCAACGCTACCAAAATATCCTCTAGATTTCTCTTAGAATAAGCTTGCCTAAAACCCAGAACTACAACATTGCTTCCCCATCACTGTGGTGCATGCCAAATCTATTTTATTATAACAAAATCCAAGAGCTCAATTCCATGGCGCTGCCAAACCTTGGGTCATGACACTCATAGAGAAAATTTTTGAACTTTGGATTTCAGTATTTTAATCTAAACCTTCGTTCATTTAAGCCCCAATACACATTACAAAGCTTATAATTACATATTTTATCAATTATAAATGAATATTTAATTTAATTAACTTTAATTACCTAAGTTATTAAAATAAGTATCACGAAATTAGTGATCTAAAGTTAACTTGTAGTTCACAAGTATTTATATTAAGCTCCATAAAATCCCCACTAAACAAAAAATGGCTATTGCTGATGGATAATAATCTACCATAATTAAAGGTGGGAATACTGACAGATTTGGTGATCAAAATTTGGGTGGCATATTGTGGTGGAAATTCTATAAAAAATTTCTAGCTAAAAATCTCATTAGCCTACTTAAATCCTACAGGATTTTCCAAATTTCTTCCAGAAATGTCTTAGTGGAACATTTGGTGGATAATCCATTAGAAAAAGTCATACTTCAGTATTCTGCCATGCTCCATCTAATTATGCAAAATTTTCTCCTCATGTATTTTTTCTCACATGAATACCCTCTTGCCTTCTCCCCTTATTCTGACTACTTCAAGTCACCAATTCCTAATGATTTTACTCAGCCCAAATTCCTCTCCAACATTGTTCATCCACTCTACTCTCCCTTCACCCATGTTTCTAAAGTTTTGTCCATCAATCCACACTCACGTTAGTTATTTTGGCCATTATACTCCATTTTTTAGGAATATGGGATAGTTCAAAAATTCTATGAAATATGTGAATGCTAATTTAGTTATATGCATTAATTTGAATTTGGGTGAATTTCCAAATGAGATCCAATGAAAAATATTAAGAAATATTTACAAATTTCATTTATGAACATTTTATTATCAAAATTAATATGATTTGTTTGATTGAAGGTGATCTTGTGCATTTCATTTTTTTTAAAAAATATATCTTTAGTGTATAGAAATATGAATCATTTAAATATTATAAGAGAAATATTATAACCTTTTCGTGCATTGGATTATGTTAACTTGAGTTCCATTTTGAAAAGAGGGCTAGTGTGATCACCACCATCTATATTTTTAACTTTAACTTGTTTGGTTTTCTTACTTTTAAAAAGGGATTATCTTGATACTTCAATGATATCTATAATAAGCCTTACCAATTTCCTTCATTTTCATATCTAAAGGAGGATCAATCCATTTGATTTCAATCATTTCTATGATTTTTTTACAACACTTATGTGTTGCCTTTAAGATATAACAATACACCTTTAGAGAATAAATGATATAGCAAACTATGGCGACATTCATGATCTCTTTCATCATATAAGTGCCTTTAGGTTGTATTTTCTCCACTTTAATGGGAGAATGTTTCAACCACCCAAAATATTCTTGTAAATCTTTCACTTCCACTTAGATTACAACATTTTATCTATTTATGTATAGGTCTTCATTACCAAAGTGTGCTATGGATATTAGGAATCAAAGATGTTGAATATATAACTAATTGGTGATTGGATGAAAGATAATATATGAATTTATTAACGGGGTGATTTTTTTCATCCAAGTAGCCTATCAACTACCTTTTTTTATTTCGGATGGGGGTTTTATTGTTCGTATTCTAATCATAAAAATCAAGCATACCATACACTGGCTGAGGTAATTATTAATCTATATCATAGAGGTTTCATGCCAAAATATTTGAATTAAACATCATATGGAGTAGGTTTGATGCTCCTTGTTTATCTTTAAAGAAATTCCCTATAGAAGGGTGTGACATATGGTTTATGGAGTTTGAGATTTGTAATTGGCAGCATTCATAAGATTTATACATTTTTATTAAGCTAAGAAAATATTTTATACTATATATTTCTATATACAAATAGTTTTTATTATTACCCCCATCATAATAACAAGATCAAAAAATTTTTGAGAAGCGTGGATTGACCACCTGCCAAATATGTTTATAGATATTAAAAAGTCAGGAGAGTGATCACTTTGATAAGTGAGAGGGTGTGGGGAGACCTGAAAAGTTCTTGGGGCATCTCATATTATCCTAAGAGGGACTAGAATAGATAGAACTGATGTTCTGATGTTGGGGGCATGGGTAGCGCCCTCTATACTTGGGGCTCGATTCCATATGCAATATTGTACTAAATTTTTATGAAATTTTAATAATTTATTTAGTTATGAATATTAATGTAAGTATATTATAGATAAAGATGGTGGGTAGAAAATCCACCACTGTTGAGCTGTACAATCACACCCATAAGCATTAAAAGGACAAACAGTGGGTGGACGAGCGAGCGAGGAGGGCCTATATGAGTATATAAGTTTATAATTTTAACAAAAATATTTAAGTAGTAGTTATAAATTTATTAATCCCATATTAACTTTTGTAAGAGTTTACACAGTCTTAGAGAGCCAGCCTAGAGTAGGTGAGTGGTCCTCTAAGGGATCTGGAGATTATTCTCATTATAGCATTTAGTCGCATGCAGTACGTGGAATGCATAAGGGATGAGTTTATGGATTAGACTCAAAAGCCTATGAGTATTAGAGAGTCCATTGGCGCCTCAAAATTCTCTATAAGAAGTCAAGAAAGTTTATATAGCCAATAAGAGGATGACCTTACAACAATCCAGAAAATGTCAGAAAATCAAAAGTTGACTTGTAGATGTAGCAAAGTCAAATATTCGATGAGATACAAAGAATGGAGTAATTTAGTGGAAAGTAGCCAACATTGACATTGGAGTAGAAGGACAATAGAAATGTTTTACTACCTATGTTTGTAAATTCTATGTTGAGTTTTTATCATATAAGAAAAGGATGTTTATTGTAAAAGTATTTGCTAAGTATAGAACATTTACTTTTATTAAATGTATAAATACTTTAACATCAATATTTTTGTACGATGTTGAAATGTCAGGTTACTTTAATAGTATTGATTATCTGTGATTGTAGAAATGTTGTGTTGTATAATAACTAAGGAAAGGTGGTGTTGTGTTTTTGTTGTGCTACCAATTTCTAATGGTTTTTTTTTTGCTAGAACAATGATACAATGAGTTTTTAGATGGCATTTTCGATGGGCTGCCTTCTTCGTCGGCATTACCAATGAAATTCTGACAATATTTCCAACAGTTATTCTGCCACTGATTCGGTTTGAAATACATCATTTTTTATCATATTCCATCATATAAATAGTTGTATGCTTGTTTTACTGACAAAATATAATTCATATAAAATCCGTTGAAAACCAATTTTTGTTGGTTTTTACACATTTTCTGACTAAATATGGTCGCCAAAAATTACCATTTTTCCTATGGTGCTCTTTTTTGTTCATCACCCACAAAATTCCAAAAGCATATAATGTAGCAGCAATAATGAAAGTCAATGATATCTAAAATATGAAGCAATTACCCAATAACTAAGAGTAAAGAGACAAACTAGCAGAACCATTTCTTATAATTTAGATACTTAATTATTTTTTATTTCAAGTGTGTCTCTAATTTCCACTTCTTGCTCTTTAACAATTGGAAAAATAGATTTTTGAGATTAAGCATAGGGAGTTTATTTATTAAAGAAGATTCTTCTGTTCCTTTCTATTCATAAATAAAACGTTGTAATATAAGTAGCCAATAAATTGAATCTAGAAGTAATTTGGAGTTAAAACTTCAGCATGGTTAAGAGCTTCGATAATGGTGCAGACCTTCAAAAAAATTGTCCATCTAAAGTACATCATTTGAAGACGTTAAAGAGATTAAGGCAATCAAAGAAACTATGAGTAGATATGTATTATATATGCATAAAGTGTGTAGTGCATAATGTATCCATAGAAAAACTTGTCAAAAGCATGAAATCTTTTGCTTTGAGCCAACTTTTCGAGAATTTCCAAGCAAACATAGCATATTTAATGGCACACCCTTTGAATTAAATTAGGTTTTTCCAATTTATTTTTGGCTTGGCAGAAAATATTTTGGAATGGTGGATGTTTATAAGTAAATTTGTTTTCCTGGCTAGTTGCATAAAAAAAGTGCTAGTATTAAGCCTAGCGTTAAGAATATGTTGCAACCAAAAATTGTTGTTAGGCTTAGGGAAAGTGGTCGTATACCAGCCAGCATTTTGAATAAAATTGGTCACTATGGAATCCTTCTCACAATTGAACCAATTGAAGACATTTATACAAAAAATCTCCTTGAGAGAATTACCATCAAAGTAAGGATGATCATTAAAGAAGGATAAGTTGTAATTATAAGTCACATTAAAAAAAATCCAGGATCGTATCTTAGTAGCCACCTCAGAAACAAATTTCAACAAATAAGTTGATTTATTACTTGGTTTACCCCATAAAAAGCCATCATTATCAACTAAATAAGTTGTGAGGTAAGATTCAAGATTGTAAAGTTGGAATATAAAATTGCATTTATAAAAAAAAAATGATGATGATCAATAGAGAGGATATCAAGACAATTGTAATCAATGGGTTTAACAATATTACACCAAGATAAAGTTCTTAACATCTCCTCTTCCCCATTGCTAAACATAAAGTTTCATTAAGAAATATTAAAAAAATTAAAATTTTGATTACTATGGTACAATGGATAATGTTTGTTTTGGGGAACTCAGAAGATAGATTATATTCTTTTTATTTCCTAATTACATAAATAAAGAAAATTTAAAAAGGGGAAAAACTTAAGCCCAGCCTCACAATTGAGCAAGATTACTCTATTTCCTCACATACTCTCAACCAACACATTACTCCTAACTCATCTCACTCAAACCCAACCTCAAATACGTACGTCCCTCACTCATTTCACACTTAGCATACACTTGTTAACCCTCTCTTTGCATGATGATCTATAGTAACCAACCTTGTCGCAACTAACTCAATATGACCCCCAATAAAATAGGTCATACCATGTAGAATGGTGATAAACACTGCCAAAGATCAAAGATTTGAAGACTTTTTTAGATTTCTCTGAATTAAATAGACTATAAAGATTCTAATTAAGTTTTAGTAAGCTAAAAAATATATGCTCATCCATAATTTCTTTTTTTATCATTCATATTAAAAATATATATACAATAACCACATACTATAGTGCAGGGGCGGATCCAGCTTCTTTTTTTAGGATGGGCAAAAAAAAATTTTTTTGTGGGGATGGACAAAAATGCCTAAGATTGATAAAATTTGGACAAAAAATATTTTTGAGGGGGGCAAAATGCCTAAAATACTCAAAATATTCTAAAAAATCTCCTATAAATATTAAAAAAAAAGAAAATTTGAGGGTGGGCATTTGCCCACCCTAAGACTAGGGTGGATCCGCCCATGCTATAGTGTGTGGCTACTCCACCTTGACAATTAGGATCTATTTAAACCTTAGCTTTCTAATATCATATCCTAAAACTATTTCTAGTTCTTCTCTCTACCTCAGATTTGAACATTCCTCAACCTCTTCTATAGATACTCTAGACTCAAAAACATATAGCCATTTCCTCAAAGATGATACATGGAATACAAAATGAATATCAGGCATGTGCTCCGATAATTATAATATGTAAGCAGAGTTCCTAATCCTTTATATCATTTCAAATGGTCCAACATATCATGGACTCAATTTTCTTCTCTTCCAAAACTATTAATACCCTTCATTGGTCTAATGTTTACTCATTGTTATGAATCGTAATATTAATTTTTCTATCATGCACCACTTTTAATCTATATATGAACATATGGATCTTTTCAGTAGTGTCATCAACCAAAGCTAGTCAAATTAGATTCCTTTCTCATATCTCTATTTAGGAAAGTGGGTCCTGCATTTCCTATCATATAGTGGAATGTAATCCTCCCAACCTTCATCAAAGTTCAGAATGAGAAACACTATGACAACCCAAGAGAGCAGGTGAATTGGGTTGTGCACTAATTAAAGCGGTAATTTAAATATATGTAATTTCACTTTGTAAAAAATTAGTAATATCAGTGTAACATAAAAATTAAAGCAAATCACAATAAAGAGAACACAATTTTTATGTGGTTCTTCCCAATCCCTAAACTGACCTACTCCACGCTAAGCCACCATACTAGGATTCAACTAAGACAAAATCCTTTGGTTACAAGAAACCATTCCTCTCTTTAAATTGAGATAGTGCAGCCTCATATGATGATGAGATCCTTAAAATAATAATATAAGTCACAAAAGAAAGGTAAAAATAAGAGTAGTAATTTAGATCTCACAAAGGAATAGTTTTCAAGAAATTAATTTCAAGACCCACACAAAAATAAAGTTTTAACACAAAAAAATGAGTTTTCTAACTGATTTTATACTTTATAAAGATGAAAATATGATGAAATAAAGTTTTTGCAGGTATTTGCAAAGAAAAAAAATGCATGCAAACAACTTTTAAAATATTTTTTCAAGACTAGGTAATGTGGGCATTGAAGCAATATAAGTACTTGTAAAATATATGCTATTTTAAAAAGTAAATGTTGCTAGAAATTTTAAGAAAAATATGGTAGGATAATAGTAACTTAGCAAACAAAAAATTATTTGAGCGTTAAATTCAAAATAATTCAAAATATATGGCAAGACTAGTTGCAAGCCATACTTAAGCTAAAGGCAACTAGTCTAACAAAAATTTTTGACCAAATAGTGCTAATTATATAATTTTAAATTTTTGGAATAAATGTTTAAATACACCATAGATGATAGGTAGAGAGACATATAAGATAAACTAAAGGTGATTCAAACAGAAGGCAAAACCAAGTTCCACAATAGGTCACTAACTCAAATATACAATCAAAATATTTTATGAAAAGTTATCTACTATAAAATATTTTAGATTTGATGTTAAGATAATATAATATTTATTTTAAATATTTAAATGATCATATATTTAATTTATTAAATATATAGTCAAAAGGGTTTCAGAAAACTTTTCAAATCAAGATATATGTGACTAATATACACAATATACCAAGCTTCAACATAACGAACCAACAAAAATTAATATGATTTAAATCACTAATAATATGAATAAGATACAGCGAGTAAGTCTCACCAAAATATTTAGTAAAATAGCCAAGAGTGAAAGAAAAGAAGTCTCCAAATATTTTAACTTGAAAATCTCAACTAATTAACACAATAACAAGAATAATCCAATAGAATTTGATCTTTATAAATTATGGAAAAAATATGAATTCAATCAAAAATAAGATGATGATTCTAAGGAAATAAAACAAATTAAAAAAATCCTCAACAAAAATCATAAATAGATTGAAACTAGATCAAAAACATATAACCTAAAAATCCACAACTAGTTGATCAAAAAGACATGTGATATTTCAAAATAATTTTGACTTAAATAAAATCTAGAAAAATATAATTTTTATTACTGATATGATTGAGTTTATACAAAAATAAAAACACTTTGAAAGATTTACACACAAGGAAACAAGATTCAAACTACACTTAAATTCAACACAAAGAAAGACTACTAGCTTGAACCAAGAATCACAATCATTTTATATCTCTTTATATTTGTGAATAAGTTGTAAAGATGAGCTTATGAATCACATAAATACAAATATAAATAAAAAATTAGAATATTTTTACAGCAACTTTCGATCAAATTAAAAAAAAAAAAAACCAGGAAGGCACCAAATCTTGATCCAAGGCAAAACCTTCACCCCACTAGGTTTCCTCCAAGAAAACTCAAAGAAAAGTTGAAAAATCCTCCAAGGAAATAGAAATAATAGCTTGAGGATGCAATTAAGTTGCTGGAGATTCGAGCAAAGAAGGAAATGAGGTGGCGAGCTTTAGGATTTTTCTTAAGAAAATATTTCAAAATTTGGCCAAGGAGGATGGTGCAAAATCTCTACCAGCACAAGGAGAGATTAGGGTTCAATTGAATTGTTTTTAGCCTTAAGTAAGAAAAGGGATTAGAAGGGAAGACTTTAAGAAAGTAATTTGAACCAAGGGACAACATTAAAACTAAATTTTATTAGGTTTGTTGAAGCCTTAAAATAAAATAGGAAGGAATTACTAAGGGCAAGAGGAAAAATGCCTAGGAAGAAAATCCAATGAGATTTTTTGGCCAAAGAGGATTCGTAAAGATGGAATTCAAATCCTCTAACAATAATTGAAGGAAATGAAAGAGGAATAAAAAGATAAAATTCATGTGTTATTTTACGAAAGTTTCAGAAATTTTAAAAATTATGAAATTCAAAGTGCAAATTTCATACATAAATGATGTGAAATGATAAAGTATGAAAGTTGAAATCACATGAAGTAATGAGACATGAAGAAAAAATATAATGGTTAGCATAAATTGAACTTGTTAGCAAACTTATCATAAATAAACCTAGTTTGACATCAATATAAATGAGTTATCTAATGCATGATGATATGAAGTAAAATAAGCTTAAAATCATTTAGGTTTTTTTTTTTTTTTTTTGAATTTCAAATTGCATTAGAAAAAGTAAAAACTATTACAAACTATCAAACTAGACAACTATCATATTCCTTCTTTATAAGACTATACAAAGAAGAAAAAAAATTGTTGTTAAGTTTTTAAAAGAAAAAGTATCACAAATGTATCACAACCCATATAGCATTATGTCCCAGCCTCGATGGAGGAAATCCCATAGAAAAAATCCATAGTCATTTCTTCTCATTTCCATTATGGAACAGAAAATGATTATAGAAGACCTCTTAATGGCTAATGCTTAGTTTTCACTAACTATTATAGTTCAGGTCACCTCAAAATATGTTTCAAATCACTATATATTTTGTTTCTTCCCTGAATGTATATAATATGACTAGTACTTGAGTGGTCTCATATAGAATAACTTATCTCAAATCTCTCAAACTAGGAACATAAATTTTTTTCCTAAAGAGAATGATACTAAAATCAAATAAATATAGTTTAAGTTTCTTAGCAAACTTCATTTGATTGATCAGTTTTAGATATTCTAGATCTAACATGTGAGCTTCATGAATCCTTTCATGTAAAGATGATTCAATAATCTTTTGAGCCAAAGTCCAGATTAATAGTAGCAATCACCTCCAACTATAGTCTGTATATCCCAAATTAGATATTTATTAGAGGGAAGAAGAATACTTGATATCCTAGAAGACTTTCTACTCAGAATATTTGCCACTATGCTGGCTTTACTAGGCTAATATTGAATAGTTTGGTCATAATCCTTAATTATTTAATGATATCCCCTTTGCCCCAACTTTAGATCCTTTTTAGTAAATGTATACTTCAGACTTTGATGATCAGTAAATATCTCACATATGGTTCCGTATGAGCAATGCCTCTAGATTTTTAGAGCAAACATAATAGTAGTAAGCTCTAAGTCATGTGTCAAATAATTTCTCTCATGTGGCTTCAATTATTTAGAATCATATATTATAATATTTTTTATGTTGAATGAGGGCACATCCTAATCATATTAGGGATGCATCACTGAACACTTGATATCTCTTTGTACCTAACTGGATAGTCATAACTAAAGTAAACATCATACAATCCTTCAATCTATAAAAATTCTTTTCATAATTAGTTGTCTAAATGAAAGCCACAACTTCTAAGTTAGCCTTATTAGAGGTGTAGAAATTTGAAAAAATATAAAATTTCTATATAATAGTTGGTCATGCATAGAAAGCAGCGCACCTCAAATATTATAGTTGGCCTTGGCCAACCAATAATAGCCTGAACTATCTGAGGATCTACAGAGGTGCATGTAATGCTCACCACTTATCTTAAAATTGAAATACTTTCAATCATATTTAGACTTAGAACATTTTGCATATAGTTCATGTCACCCAACTTCTCTAGAATGATCCTCACATACATTACATGATCCTCCTCAGAAGTTGATGTTGATATTATGTACCTCATGTCCTATTTTAGATATTTTGATGATAACAAATATATGCTTGGATGTTCTAATTTGTGTGCTAAGTATTTCAGGTGTAATGATTTAATGGATGTGCATAGTAATTACTTATTGGATTTACATTGTACAACTTAAGTTCAATCAAATTTTAAGCATAATATGGGCCAAGATGGACAACTTGAAGGCCTTTATATTATCACAAGAGTATGTTAGTGGTCCATTAATATTTACTTGTAATTTTTGATTTGCTCACAATCTAAATATCTATTAAATGAATTTATATATTAATCTTGATATAGAAATATTTAAAATTCCCTTATTAAATAAATTTTATGAGCTTCATTGATTACATGACTATTATCAAACATGAAAAGATATATAATTTGGGAAATTAAAGGTAATTAACTTTAAGATATTGGTTATTAGGGCACCTTAAAGTGCCATAATATGTATCTATAAGGACACATGAAATATTAGTGCAACAAACAATGGTGTTACTTAGGTGGCCGTTGGCATAGGGTTCAGGGCATCTTTATGTGCCCTAAAAACATAACTTTCACAAATAATTTATATGGCATAGTCTCATTCATGACACATATAAAGTGTTCTAATAGACAACCTTTCATAACACCTTCATATGATGGAATTTGTAAATAAATATAACAAATATTATGTGTCATAATAGGTTAGCTTTCTTAACACATTTATTTAATGGAATATGTTTAATAATAAGGCACATTTAAGTTGCCCTAAGATATATGATTTTCTAACACTTAAATTTAAAGAAATAATTTTAATAAAATGACATTATTATGTGCCTCAATATATGATATATCAAATATAAATTATATTCAATTATCAATTACTTATGCTGACTAATAATATTTCAATTGCAATTAATTAATCTCCAATCAAATTTCTAAAATTCACAAGTACATATGTGAGCTTACATAAGTTATTTTTCTTCAAATAATATTTTTTTTGTCATAAATTTAAAATTATAAGAATTTTTCACCTTATATATAATAGAAGTTCTACTACAATATATATATATATATATATATATATAATAAACATATTACAATAAATGCCTTCACAAAATAATACACAAAAATAAAAAAATAGCCCTTACCATGAGAGTAATTTTCTTACACACTATCAACCAATTCATTGGATCTCTGTTTCCAAACTTCAGTGGCATCAACTTCAACCTACATCTAAAAAGACAATTTGGAATCTAAAATCATGAAATCATGAATATGAGTAAGTTGATTTCTTATATCTTATTATTGTTGGACATTTGAAAGAGGAATGTGAATTAAGCCACAACATATACTTAAAAATTTTAACAGTAATAAAATTTGATAAACTTAAAGACAAAAGAAAGCTGACTCTTGTATGAAAATATATCTTAATTTAAGAAAGATGCAAAAAAGATAAGAATAAGAAAGTCAATCAATGGCTAACAACATTCAAAGGTGGAGGACTGTAATCTATAACTGTCAAGAGTTTGCTTGTCAATGAAGCCAAATCTAAATCACCTTAAGGTCATTATATGGTAAGATAATCTTTAAAATGATAGTTGTATTATCAAAAAGGTCTACTCCAATCCTATGAGAGTGAGCAGTTTCACATACATGGCATTCAAACTTAACCCAAAAACCTACTTTCAAATAAATGAATTATCATCAAAGCCATCAATAGTAGTCGATAGCAAATTCAAGCACTACTATCATAGTCAAGCAATGGAAGAGCTACTAAATAGTAACATATCACAAAACTATCTTAAACCAAATGGAAAATATAGCCACTACAACAAATTTGTCATTCATTTCGAGCTATGCACTGCTTTTTTGTACAACCATTTATTGTAAGAAGAGATGTTGAGCGTACTGAGATCCAAAATAGAATACCCAAGCATCCCAGGAGGCCATCCTAGTGCGCCAAATAGCAAGATAAATAATTATGATTGGTACTAGTAACAAAATAAAATTGCAATTAGCCAGACTATGAATGACCATAAGTTTTGTTAAATTAATCTTGGATTAAAATCAATACAAACCTCTAGCACAAAGTTAGACAAAAGATATATAAGCAAAACTTTGCAACAGCAAGGTACTTTCAAATTTGTTCGGGAATGAAAAAAGCACATTTAATGGTCAGCAACTTCGTGTAGGATTTAGGAAGGATTTATGTTAAATCCGACCAAATACCCGAAAAGGAACTTCTAAATCCTATGAGAGTTAAATGCTGGATTTGGTAGGATTGGATAAATATTAGATTAAATCAAGATTTATCATATCCATACATATTTGGTATCCTATTTTAGATAATATTTATTCAAGATTTATCTTAAATCCAGCTAAATAATTATTTAGGGACTTTAAATTAGATTATATTGATAAATATTATGTAAACATGTTATTAGTTGAATAAAATTTGTTACCTCCCATCATTCATAGGATTAAAGGGCCCCTCCCTCTTTTAAATCCAGAAACAAATAGCAAACAACTTATTAGGATGTAGAAATAATTACATGTTGTCTTGCCAAAAAATTTTAAAGTTTTAGTCCCTTAAAGAGATAAGTCCTACTTGTATCCAAAAAGGGTCTAAGATTTACAAGATTTGCTTCATCAGAATTCACTAAACCACATTAAATCCACAAATCTCCCCATTTGTGACCAAAAAATCTAAAGATTTGGTTGGATATCAAATATGAGCAACCAAAGCCCAATAGGATTCACTAAAGCTTATTAAATCCTACTTAAATAAAGATTTATCCAATTCCGCTTTTAGAATCCTAAATTCAACCAACCAAGCATTTACTATAATATTCAAGTAGAGCATCAAAATTTTGACCTCATCAGACGTCAACTAAGAGGGAAGGATAGCTTAATTTAAGAAAATTCAAAGCCAATGTTCTATCAATTTATACATATTGATAAGTTTATTCAATTTTATTATGCGATATGCAACGATCACAATACAAAATAAACCTTACATATCTTCCAACTGAAGTTGGACATCTAGATCCTCACAAAAATTGCTAACACATACACCGAGATGTGTTTCCTTCAGTGGAACATGAATAAGATGATGCATACTCTTAGCGTCCACAGACTTGGGAATTACCTTCCATGAAAACTGTAAGCCTATCAATGATGAGAGCACATTTTTTGCAAGAATTCAAACAATTGAAGATTAAAACACATTAGAAGTTTAAAAAGTTGAATAAGTAAAAACTTACATCCACCAAGCTATGAGTGACACCAAAAGTTATATCTGATTAACCTGAACAATGCATGGCCACAAAAACTTTCATAAACCAATGCAGATGTTCAGAAATGATTTTTTCCATCTACATAAGAAGTATTCCTTGCTTCAATAACTTTTGGAACTCTAACATGAAAGAAAATCAAATAATCAATAACCTGTCAAATGTTAAAATTTCCGTTTAGAAGTAGATGAGAGAGGCTTTCCCATAAGTCTCCATACCAGATTATAAACACTTCACTGTACAAATCTTGATAAGACTATGGTTGACTAGAAAGTAGCATGAGAAGTTCAAGAGAAGCTACATAACTCTTTCTGCACAAACTTCACTCAGGCTTGTACTATAAAATACTAAATTGAATTCATAAGATTAAAGTAACCTTTAAATTGTCTAAAAAAGGATCCACTCTATTAGTTAGTAAGTGGAATAAATTAACAAGTACAACATTTCCAATATGGAGAACAACCTGCAAAGTATCAAAGATTAGTAGGGTTGCATGCATATGATTGATCAATAACAGGACACATAAATATGAAGTAAATTCTAAATTATGGCTACACCCAACTAGAATACTACACTCAAACTTCAAAGAGCATGAAGTTTGAAAAAAATTAACTTCAAAAGTTAAATAATTTCTTTTTATAGTGCTTAAGATTAAGACATCCAATAATCTACGAGCATATACAATAAATGAACAAAATATTACTCCTCGCTGGTACTAGAGCTATGCATAAATCCTATTGGCAACTCATTATGAGTAATATAAATATCAAATTTACTTAGTACATCGCAATAGCAAGTGGAAAGAGCAAAACCCATATACAGGCACTAGACGACTCATATTGTTGCTGAACAAAAAAAGGAAAGTTGCAATGGAACTTACTGCTTCTGCAAAACTTTTGTTGCAGGTCCTATACAGAAGAAAAATGACCACACTAATTTATGACTAATGTATTCAATCTGGTAAAATGAAGACACGGGAAAAGTTGAAGAGTGAATAGAACTCACACTAGCTAAATTAAGTCAATGAGATAACCTTTGTTCACTTTGCGGGTAAAGAAGAGGTTTCCTGATTTTCCATTGAGATGCCCAACACCCTGCCAAGATGAGGAAAATAAACACATCAAATTTTTTATGCCAAAAGTGTAAAGCGTTATTTCATATGATTAACTTGCTTATGCAAGCTTGCTAGTGCTTTGAACATACAGAAGCCATACCATTGAACTACAAAATATTAAGAGAATAAAGATGATTTACATTATATATTTCCTCTCAGACTATAATGATATAAACCTACACTAGAAACTACACAAAATTTCTGCATTTTTAGGCCACCAACCCAAGAATGCTTCAAACCCAACCACTTGCCAATTAGCATTCTCAATAACATCAAGTAAAAGTTGTGTAAAATCTATAGAGCATTACATCACATAAGCCACTAATGTAACAATTCATTCCATTCCATAAAGATTAACAAAATTGTAACAACACTCACTTGTTGAGAAAACTAAAAGAACCATTTCTATACTCTTACTGAAACAATCTTATTTCCTATATTCAAAACACTAGCAGTAACAATATTCAATAAAATATCCAAAAAACCAAATGAGAAAAATTTATTGTAGATTAGCAGAAATCCCTATCTTCATGTAGTAAGAAGTAAATAAAATAAAAAATAACAATTAAGAAAAACAAACATAATTATTAAAGCAATTGTAGCCCAAGAAGAAGTATATTTTTCTTCATGATAATATGCATGACCTCCAATCTTTGCCTCGATGGCCAAGTGAATCGTCAGATGCACCATAATTTCAAAAAAATTAGGAGGAAATATCAAATAAGAAAATTAAAAAACATCAAAGAAGATTAGCATAAAGCCTAGTCTTCATTCAATAGAAAGCAAATAACATAAAAAATATTAATTAGGAACAACTTGAATTATATTTTTGCCAACATCTTCTAATAAAGGTTCTTGTTTCATATCATAATACTATAAGAAAAAATAAAAGATGAAACCTTATGAAGAAAAAGTACCATATAACCAAATTACATCAACAATTAAAAAATATTATTATAGTAAATGTAAGACTGTTCAAATCCAAGTAGAGTCTAGACTACAGGAAAAACAGTGAAAACCGGCGGTTTGAACCGGCGGTTTAGAGGCCGTCGGTATTACCGACGGCTACACCGGCGGTTACGCCGTCGGACGATAACGACGGCTTAATCGACGGCTTAGCTACGATAAACCGTCGGTAATACCGACGGTTTCTAAACCGCCGGTAAACCGCCGGATACAGACGACGCCAGGTTTAACCGCCGGAACACCGCCGGTACTCTGACCGACGGTTTTCCGGCGGTTACATTACCGGCGGCCAAACCGCCGACAGACCGACGGTTGAAATTCCGGTTATCACCGGCGGTATGGGCCGCCGGAAAACCGCCGCAAAAATAAACCGCCGGTAAAAGGCCGTCGGAATTTGTTTCCTACGCCGTTTTTTACCGGCGGTCACTAAACCGCCGTTAGACCGCCGGTATTTTGTAAAACCGCCGGTAATCTTACACTAACCGCCGGAAAAAACCGCCGGTTTTCATTGTTTTTCCTGTAGTGTCTTAAAAAATTTATAATTCTTGTCATATATCATTCTTCTTCCTGAACAACCCGAATTAATCTAAATACACAAACATAAGTATTTTTATTATTTACTAAAAGTATTAATCGACATAACATAATATTTAAAATTAAAAAATACAAACTAAAGTTTGAGGCCATGCAACGTAAGCTCCAATTGCCTGTCTAATTATTGTTAAAGCATTGTACGGTCTAATCAAGTATTCTTCATAATTCACAGGAATGTTTATATGAATCAAACACCAATTTGGATCAAATGGATAGTTACCAACACTGTGTAGGATCCATACTTTGAATATATCCAATTTCCATAATTTTTGTTGAATTAGGAATACTTTTGATTGCAACTTTAATTCCAACCTATATATATATATATGAATTTTTTAAGATCTAACAAAAATTTGTAACAATATATGAAAGATTAAAATATGGTTCTATAAGTTAATAAGTAAATAGTTTACTAACTTGAATAAGAGCACTATTATTTAAAGAGTGTACATCATAATTTTGAGAATATTGAGCAATTGTTAATGGTGTGAAAGTTCATTTTAGCAATTACATCATCCTATTCTTGAACTTGTTTTTCTATTTTTTTGAAAGCTTCCTTATAACCTTCTATTTTTCAGTAAGCGCTACTTCGATTTGGGATTTCTCCCCATACAACATAAGGAGTTACACTAAATATTTGAAAGATAATAGATATTTGAAGCAGCTTTAATTTAATGGTAGTATATTAATAATTCAAAATGGAGAAAGATTGTGCTTCAAATCCTTGCCCAACCTCGGGATTTTCATACATTAGGTATGCCTATTATTATTCATAAAGATAATCATAAATGGTTGTGATAAGTCCAATGATAATGGTGTTTTTTCTAAGTAGATAATGTTCCAAAGAAAGTGATTTTCTCATTAACAATGCCTAAAGCATTTTGAACAGATTGATAATAAAAATTTTCCATTCTTTTTATTGAAGGCTAGCCAAAGAGACATCTCCTTACAACAAAATGGAGTGTTTTCGTAAGTGCAAAGAGACTTATTACGAGACATTCTGTCCTTTTTATCTGGTATGGATATCCACTTAACATATTTTTCTCCAAATTTATTTCTTATTAGTTATCTAATCTATTCAGTCCTTTCAGATAATGTTGGTTTGGCTTGAATCCGTTAGGAATGAAAACAACCAACTACTTCTCAATATTAGGCATGCTAATCGCCCACAAATAGTAATGCCTTCATCGGTAATTTCAAGTGATTGCATGCACATAGGACTTCTTGCTGCAACTGATCACGCTGTCGCTTCCAATAGTCTGTTTATTATATTTTTTTAACCAAAGGTATAAATGATACATTCATAGTGATCTGTATTTCTCGAGGATTCTTATTATTATATTCTCAGTGCATGCCCATCTGAGTTTGTTATATCATTGGCAAAGTATATTAAAGAATTCTATCTTACTCATGTTTCCATGGGTATGAGATATTGAATGCTGTTTGAGACAGAAGAGTCAAGCATGAGAAGGTATGGCGGAGATAAATTTCATTTTAATTATGCTAGTTAGAACTTTGCGAATGCCCTTTATTGTATGTAAAAACATGGCTTTGTGTTTTATTTTTCCTCCCATTCTGGAATGTATTCTAAAAACTAGAGAATGTTTTGTTGTCATTTATTTAACGTGTAGAATTACACATTGAAGGGTTCATATTTTATCATAGTTGTTTTCTCTTCTTTCAGGTACATGGGCACAATCACAGGCATAAGCGATCTGAATCCTATCCACTGGCCAAATTCTCATTGGCGTTCTGTCAAGGTAGAATATGTTTCTATTCCATAAGTTCTTCATCTTAATAATGTATATACATTCAAACTTTGGTGCCCTTATAATTCTGAAGAACCATTGAGAAAATATCATCTCTTCCAACATCTTCTGTTTGAGATCCTTAACTTCTTATTTCCTTCATTTTTTCCTAAATATATTGACTATTAACTCTTTCATATAAACTTTGTATACTTTATAATTAATTTATGAAAGATTTATTATTAGAATTTACCAAAACTTTAGAAGCCATAAGACTATTAGCAATTCATTCTTTTGTGTAACACTTTTCAAACATTCTAACTCTCGTTGGTGAGTGACCTATGCCTTTCTCCTGAAAAATTAAATAGATAATGTAAAAGTTAATTTAAAAAAAAAAAATTGAACTCAAAATTTGACTATAACATACACTGACATAAACATGTATATACATATTAAATTTACTTGAGCATCATGCACTTGACCAAAACTCATTTTTCCAGTTATGTCCAGCAAACCCTTTTTTGACCTACTTTTTTTATTTCACTCACTTATATATTGAACAAAAATATGAATGACTAAAAAATGTAACATGAATGGCACTTTAAAATTTAAAATCTATGATAATATACATTTGATTCTTCTAAATTTCAATATGATAGAAGATTTTTCCATTTATTTTTGAGTATCCTTTTCAGCACATTACATAATTGTAATTCTATAGACACTTGGATAATAATATCAAGATTTAATGTCTACTTTCTAATTCCTCCATTTCTTCCCAATTGATTGAAGAACCCATACATCACTACCGAGGGGAATCTCAAAATTCTCTTGAAAAAATATATTTATTATTATATAAAAAAATTATAATTAATATGTATGAAACTAAAATCGAACAAAATAAGTAAGGATATTATGAAGATAAATACTTGAACAACTTCTAACATTTTTTTAAGACTGGCATTTTATCCCAACTTCTGATATCAATAGGTGCATATTTCCCATTCCGAGCAATAGTTCCTAAAAACTCAGCAAATGATGATTTATTTTGTCCAATGGGTTGAACATAATTATTAAAATTAATAATAACTCATTCTCTGCCATTTTAGGAAGCATGATATCCCCAAATACTACATATAGGTTGGGCTACTTTTTCATTTTTTCTCCTCATTGCTTCTACCTGCTAAGAAAAAATTTCTTAAAATTAATATCATGTAAGTAAGATAAGTGCAAATCTAAAATAAGTATAGAATGTTTTGATACTATCTTAAATAAGAGGCAAACCTACAATGGAATTTTTAATGGTATTTCTTGGAACATCTATTTCAACTTTAGTTTGTTGTCTACATCTTGTATTTCTAACATGTGTCCTGGTGTGTGGTGGCATTTCTTAAAAAATCATTACAAAACATATATGTGAGTAGAGTATAATAGAAGATAAATAATACAATTTGTAACCCATGTTTCTCACATAATCTATGGAGAAAAATAAAGTGTACAATATATTCAAATAAATTATAAGGTTCACTATATAAAAATTAAATGAAACCATTAGAAAAACACACATAAGAAACACATAAAACTAAAAAATGTTACATAGTAATAATATTAATATTATGTTCTAATGATATAAGTATTAAAAAAATATTTTTACATTACAAAAAAAATAGTACACAAATCAATTACTCTAGTAGAATGCTTTCAACTTCATCTCTAGTCCACTGAAGTTCATCATTAATAAAATACTGCTTAGTAGAAGTCTCACTTTGTAAGTAGTCATCAACATCAATGTCTATGTGAATGTTATCAATATTATTTCTTGGTGATGTTGTAACAACAATATACCATGTAGGATAAATCAGATCTTCCTCATAAAAAACTTGTTGAACTTGAGAAGCAAGCACAAAAGGTTATTGATGTCGTTTAATTTGATTGAAATTAGTCAAGATGAAGCCATCCTCAATTTCCCTCTGTCTCTTTCCTTTAGAAACCTAATCACAATCAAATAAAATAACACTTCACTCTATTGGGTAGTCCAATTTAATTATATTTTTAAAGATTCCTTAGTATGTCAAGTTACTTGAAATAAGGTTATTATTTTTGATACTATCAAAGCTTGAAGTTAGAGCTTTAACCATCACTCCATAAATTTGAGTTTTTCTTTTTTTCATCAAATCTACAACATAAAACCTAAAACCATTTATAAGGCCAGTACTTCTTGAAGAGAGTGATAACATTGGATGGAACTCTAGCCAAGCGCCTCAAATAAATAGAAATTGTATCATCCTTTAATGGATCAAATTAAGCAATCTATTAAAATGATGTAGATGTAATCAGTAGAAATTCTCATATAAAGTCTATTATTATTATAACACTAACCTTATTAGCAAACTAGGAAATGAAATCCTCATTGTGCACCCTTTTAGCTTTATCCTCTCCATAGCAAGACCTTTTTTGTCTTATCATTTCTTTAATAATCATAAAATTTATAAGAATATAATAATAGTATTTATATAAAAAAAGAAAAATATGCATTCTTCAACTAATTTTTTTCTACCTAACATATGGCTTTATTTCCTCACAATTAAAAAGGACATATCGATGTGCTTTTATAAGTTTCTCATCATTGAAGATCTTAAAATCTCACTTTACAAGTGCTTGGCCATTTGTTATAAAGATATTAAGTCCTTCATTTAGAACATTCTCATCCAATTCATTTCTTCCAAGTTGATTATGCCTTATTTCCACATGCTTAGTAAAATATAAAGAGCAAAATGTCAACATTCCTTTGCAATATAGCCTTCTGCAATTGATCCCTCCAGACAACTTTTATTTAGAACATATGACTTTAACTTCCCCAAAAATCTAAAAAAAATGATTGATAAATTATATCAATTTTTTATTAAAGTTATATGATAACAGAAATAATGATACATGAAATAATTACTAACCTCTCATTAGGATACTTCCAATGATAATATACAAGAACTCCAATCCTTGCCTCGGTGGCCAAGTGAATTCTCAAATGCACCATGATATCAAAACAAGCAGGAGGAAATATCTTTTCAAGCTGACTAAGTGTAATTGTGATTTCTTTTTCCAATCTAAGAAGCTTAATTGGGAGAACTTTAGAGAACAAGCATTGAAAATAATGACTTAGTTGAATTAGAGGAGGGTGAAAAGATTTAGGTAAGACTCATCTTAAGCATAATGGAATAAATTATTGCATTATTATGTGATGATCATGGCTCTTTATTCCAAATATTTTTAGTTGTTTTAGTTGCACTCATCTTAAAATAATAGATGCATATCCATTTGGCACTTTAATACTTTTTAAGACTTTACAAAAGAGTAGTTTTCTTTTTTTGTTCATAGTAAAGCATGTGGTAGGTAAATAAGTATGTCCAGATGAAATACAATGAGGGTGCAATGTAGGGCCTATTTCCATTTTTCCATGTCTTTATATGCATTGAAAAGATCTTTAGTATTTCATCATGATCCAATAGTGTACCCAAAAGCTTATCACAAACATTCTTTTCAATATGCATAATGTTACGAATCTAATTTTAGGAAATATAATTTTGATGATAGCAAACATTTATGTTACTTCTATTTCTCTATGACAGCCTTACCTACTAATATTTCAGGTCCATAAGATCAAACTACAAATTTAACCAGCTTAAGATTGGGTAGATTATGACTGAGTCGGTTTGTAATATACGACAAGTGTCTTTTACCTTTTCTTGAGTCCATTATAACTTTGCGGGTCTGATGCTAAGTAACCTTGCATACGCACATATGGGGAAATTTTTTTATTGTTTTAGAGTTTTTTATTTTCGATCACATTGTCTAGGATGATCCACAAATAAGTATGGACAATCACTTAAAAATAAAAACCCTAATTAGGGCGTCTTGGTTACGACAGCCACATTTAAGCGCATCGTTTTGGATGATATTAGCATCGGCTGGGATGGCAGGCTCAAATCATAAAGAATCAACCGCCATATCTATTTAGGTATCTTTTATTTTTGGATATCATCCAAGATATTATCCTGGACGATGTAGTGTAATTATGTCTAAATTAATCTGGTAATTAAGGAAAGCAATTAAGGTTTGATTGCTAGAACATATTGGCCTGGACAATCGTAGGATTGTCCGGGATAATCAGTTCACAAACCTTAGTTCTTTCTGGATGATCAATAATCTGTCTGCCTCTATTTAGGGTGATGTTCTAGATGATATATGCTGAAGTGAACTAATCATTCGGGATGATCCTAAGATCAGCTTGGATAATCAAGTTATTATTTCATCATCTAAAATTCCATTCAAGATGATGTTCTAGACGATATTTATCATTTTGTATGAATTAGCCTGGATGATCGTGAGATCGTCTTGGACGATCTAGTTATTTTCCATCATCTAGACATCCATCTAGGGAGATGGTCTGGATGATATTCATCAAGTTGAACTAATCGTACAAGATGATATACTATCATCCTTGATGATATTTGATGATTAGTTGCTAATTAGGGCTAATTTGGATCTCTTGTTTAAAAGATATCTTATTTTCTCAGTAAAGATCTTTTGCTGTTGTCCTTACCTGAGAGAGTAGAGAGGAGAGGGAGAGCAAGGGAAAAAGAGAGAGAGAGGATCTTGTGAGGGGGAGTTTATGAGGGATTTCACAAAGGTTGCTCAAGCAAGGATCTAAGTCAACTTCTCCGATCATCATCCCTGGGTCCTTAGAGGTTTGAGAGAATTATTCTTCAGCAACTGATTGAGGTTCTCTGCCTATTTCTGGAGGAAGCAAAAGGATTTGGGTTTTCTGCCTGCTTCTAGAAGAAGCAAAATGAGTTTTTTTCTCTACCTCATCGGGGTCGGTGGAAAGGAGTTTTTGTATAGGCTTCTCCTCCTTACTGTGAGGGAAAAAGGAGAGATAATGAGTTTAGTGCAATACCTAGAGGAGAGGCTTTGGGGAGTGGATGTTGGTCAAGTTGACCGAAACACTATAAAATTTGGTGTGTTCTTTCTTATTGTACTTCCCCAATTAATTTATGCACTTAAATTTCTGTGGGGATTATTTGGTTGTATTAATAATTTTATTTGGAGAAATTTTTAAATACCAATTCACCTCCTCTTGGTTAGCTTTGGGACAAGTTCATAAGGGCTTAACATCCCTATCGAACTTTCACATAACATCTAAGTTATGTCATAAATGGTTTTTTTCCCAATACAGCAACTTGAAAAATATACTAAACTTCTTCTAATTATAAGGAAAATTAGGATAATAGGTGAATTCTTTCCAAACTTCATATTTATACTTCATAACATTTCAATAATTTTGGATCCATTAATATGTGGTGGTATTATCCCATGTTCTTTACAACCAATAAAAGAATGAGTATTTTCTATGAGGATGATCGTGACCTATGAACCTTTGATGTTCCATATAACATCTCTTACGACTGAAATGTAACCACTCAGAATACGTGTTCTCCAGACAAATAGGGCATGCAAAATTCCCTTTTGTATTATAACCTAATAATTTAGCATAACATGGAAAATCAATTATAGCCATAATAATGCAGCTCACATTTGAAAATTCTCCTTATAACATGGATCATAAGTTTGTAAACCAATTTCCCATAATTCTTGTAACTCAGCCACTAGCGGTTGAAAATAAACATCAATATCATTTCTAGGTTGAGTTGGTCATGGAATAAGCAAAGTAAGCATCATGTATTGTGGTTTCATACACAAGTTAGGGGTAAAATTATATGACATTATTATAATAGGTCAAGTACTATGAGTTGAAAACATTGTCCCAAATGGATTAAATCCATCTGATGCTAAACATAATTATAGATTTCAAGGATCTATAGCAACATTTTTAACTTGGTAGTCTAAGTGCTGCTAATATGGAGTGTCAGTGGGATTCCTTATGCAGCCATCTTATACATGATCTTCTTTATGCCATATCATATACTAGGCAATATTAGATGATATGAATAATCTCTGTAATGTTAATGTTAATGAAAGGGCTACATGACTTTCCTGCGACCTTTTCATTTTTTTTAGTTGATATATCTTTTGAAGTGCTATCTTCTGAAATCCATCTTGACTCATTAAAAATATCACATTCATTCTTAAATTTATGTCCCCATTATAAAATGCAATCATTATGACAAGCATCATATTTTTTATAAGTTAAGCCCAAATCTTGAATAATCTTCTTTCACTCGTAATAAGACTTTGGTAGACAAATATCTTCAATTGCTTCCCTTAACAAGTTAGAAAGATAGTAAATGATTTACGAGTCCAATTCCCAATGCATCTAAGTTGAAGTAGCCTAACAAGAAAATCATGTTTTAAGAACTTTTTACATCCAGGAAATAATTCTTGTTATGAGTCACTTATCAACTTATAAAGCTTTGCAGCATCCGCATTTGGATTATTAATTTCATCTTGTTCATTTGTAGTATTCCTTTCAAACCAAAATTCATCATTTAATAACCCTTTTATGTCATCATTAACATCATTATGAATAAGGGAAAGTGATCCAATGTCATTTCTAGATGAAGTTTCTCCTTGACCAGTCCAATTGTAATATCCAAGTTTGAATCCTCTCCAAAAGAAATGAGCTTCAACATCATCTCTTGTCCTACAAATGCCATTTCACAATCTCTACATGGGCATAGTATCATTCCACTTGAACTTCCATTACTGAATGCAAAATTTTGAAAGTTTTTAACTCCTTTAAAGGCCACGTTACTCCTTGAACAATAAAACTAACTTTTATCCATTTTCATATTAGATCTTTTATATAGCAAAGTAGAAATGAATATTAGAAACCATAAGAGCTAGTGGATGCATATTCAATGGGTGGAAAGTAGACACTTTGATTTGCATTATAAATAGACAAATGATTTACCAATTAGTAAAAAAATATTTATAGTGAATTAATTTTTCTTCATCATAAAGAAATAATCTTTTCTTTTAATTGTTGGATTTACAATCCTTTCACTAACTCAAAGGACTTATGATGTCTTTTTTTTTTTTTTTCCTTTTTATACTGTTTGTGAGAAGAAGATAATAAGAAGACATCATTTTGGAAAGGAGCGCTAACATCAGATATTTTAAAATTTCAAGTCTTTGTATAAGCATATAAAGTACATCATAGGTTTGAGTGAGAGGATGTAAAAAGGGAGACTATTTGAGGGAACTTTGAGTAGAAGTTGGCACTACATGCTTAAAGGAGAAATAAAACCATTGTGCTTTTGTCCCTTTGAACCTACGGCTTTGTTTGTGGAAAAATATAGGGAGATGGTGGTATCTATAGAGTCTCAAAAACTTATCTACTTAGTGGTGATCCATCCACAAATCACATAGAGTATTAAATTCTAGAGTTCGTGAGAGATATCCTTCAAAAATTACTTCAAACACAACAACCTCTCAAGCTTTGTGAGGCAACTCAACACCAATGTAAGGTTAAAAAAAAACTAAGGTTTTTATTACAACCTTATTCTAATACTTTATAACTATGTCTTATTTACCTTCTGTTGTCAAATGCAAAGCTTATCAATAGCTAACTTACGTGATAAATGAATTGTTTAAGAAAGTTTGTATATGTAGTTCACTAAAAATTTCTTAAAGGTAAAAGAGTTTTAGCAATGTTAGATCTTCTTTTATACTCCAAGTCTCTATCATGTTGAAAACTTCAACAAAGTAATGTTTTTACATTCATGGCTTGCCTTAAATTGTTTCCAAGTGATTTTTTTTGCAAATTTAAGAGGAGAAGTAAGGTAGTATTTCTTGCATTATTTGTAGTAGCACAAAATGAAGACATTATAGTTAAATAGTATGTTTTAATCAAGTTCAAAATTCTCAAAATTAGTCTTTTAAACTATTATATGAATGGGGGTCCAAGGGGGTAGCACCCCCTGGTGAGATTTGTCTAGCTCAGTCAGGTCGCGGGGTCAAGGGCCAATGCCTCTGCGGGGGTCTGCCAATGTGAAAAAGATTGAATTTGAGCCAAGGAAAAGAAGAAATAAATAAAAAGATTGAATGAGCAGTTTCTGACCTTAGTTCTATTCTGGTTTTATAGGATTGCAATAATAGGAAGAGTCCCAAATCTTGCAAGATTTGTGTGATTCCTTCTCGCCATCCTCCTATTCCTCTGACGCCAATGATGCGAAGCAATTTATGAAGGTCCCGATAGAAACCCTAGAAAAGATGGGGCATAGATTAAAAGTGATCTATAAAGAGGAAGAGCCACAAAGCTTGCCGCTGATCGCCAAGGAATGGAAGATAAAGAAAATGCACACCGAAGATGAAGTGATTTGAATAAGAACTGGATGAAAGAACAAGAAGCAGGAACAATAACTTATTCACATGAAGCCTCTCTTAGTTCTAAATCACTCTCTTAGTGCCAAATCCCCCTATTAGCACCAAATTAGAATATTCCTAATAAATATTGTTAAAGACACTTAATTAGAAATGTCTTAATACATATGTGATTAAAGATATTTTTTTGTAGTATAATAAGATTATGTGGTAAAAATTTTATTTATTTGTTTATTTTATATTGACTTATTTCACATCAATTTTTTGATTTATGATAAATTTTATCTAAACTACATCATGTTATTATATGAATATACAATAAATCCTTAAATACTTAAGAATGTGATAAGTTTTTCATTTTTTTGAATATGATATAATTTTGATGGAACCATAGTTTAATTTTTATTTCATTAGATTCTTTTGATTATGTAGATAAAAATTTATAGGTTATATGACTCATTTAGATCTCATTAAAAATTATAATGAATTTCTAAACATTAAATGATTTTAATATAATTGTTTTGGTAGCCACTTTTGCTTTATTTTGTATGTATATGAATACTTTTTTACTTTCCCAAGTGAATAGACATTTTATAACCATTTTAAACTTACTTCTATTTAATAAAAATAAATTCTTGATCAAATATAATATTGTTTGATGATAAATTAATATTAGGTTAATAGTTTTATTCAAATTTGACTTTATTTACCCTTTCCCTTTAAATTCCCGTCTTCCACTTCATGTAAGGGCTGCACAAAAAAGAAAACTCTTGCAATTCTACCATTCTTTTTTATTCTTTACATGCTAAATTTTGAGAGGAGAAACTTTAATTCTCATTTCAAGAGCTCTATTCATTTGCGAAATCAAATTCTTGGTTGGAAAGCTTCAACACATTAAATCGTATAACATCTCTTGAGCTATTTTACATTTGCTTTCCTTCACTACATTTTTACTTACTATTCTTTTAGTTTTCACCATATATTTTTTCAAGAAAATATTTATTATTTGGTGAATTAGTAGTTGAGAGTTATATTAAGTTTTCTATGTTACATCTTTTAAGTCCATATAGTTTGCAAAATAAGTCATTTTATTTTCTTTTATGTGGCATAGATTTACATTTAAAATCTAATTCAATTTTTGATTTGAAGAGTTAAAGTTTAAATACGCAAGACAATATTTTATTGGAAATATTATTAATATTTTCATCAAAATATAAATCTATCTTAAAGTGAGCAAATTTAATATTCCATTTAAAAGTAGTGAGGTGATTAAAATTAATTTGTAAGATCACCTCAAATATTTGGGATTTTTTACTACAAAATAATTTGAACTTGTATTATTTACATAAAATTATATTTTTTATTTTCTTTATCTAAGTCATTTAGCTTAGTGAAGTTTAAATTATAATTAAATTGGGTTGTACTCACTCATGTGTGATAGTACTTAGGTTGTAAAAAACTTCTAGGCTTAAAGAAGTGAGGTTTGCAAGGCAAACCTGGGATTAGGGAATTCTAGCCCGAGAGTTGCCTAGTGTGGACGTAAGTCGAATTGGAATCCGGGCCGAACCATGTAAAAATATTATGCCTCTTATTTTCATTTCATGCTTCTATGTTTCTTTATCTTTTTCAAAAAAATTATGTAATGTCAAAGGGATAAATTGGATAGCCCTTCTAAGAAAGAGAAAGAGAAAGGTTAAAATATTTCCTTATAGGTTCATGATAATAATGAACCTATTTCATCAAACTCTAACGAAGATAGCGATGAGGTGGACATGCTTTCAAGAAGACTTGGAAGCTTATTATGGAAGAAAAATCATCCACGATGATATCCTGGATGAAGTCCAAAGATAAAAGATACCTAAATAGATATGGCAGCTGATTCTTTCTAATTTGAGCCTATCGTCCCAGCCGATGCTAATATCATTCAGGATGATGCACTTAAATGCGGCTGCTTTAACCAAGATGCCCTAATTAAGATTTCTATTTTTAACTAATTGTCCAGGCCAATTTATGGATCATCCTGAACGATGTGATTGAAAACAAAAAACTAAAAAATAGTCAAAATTTTCTCTAAGTGTGTGTGTGCAAGGTTACTTAGAATCAAGACCCACAAAGTTATAATGGTCTCAAGAAAAGGTAAAATATATTTGTCGTACATTACAAATTGACTCAGTCCTAATCTACCCAATCTTGAGCTAGTTCGATTTGCCGTTTGATCTTGTGAACCTGAAATGTTAGTAGGTAAGGTAGTCTTAGAGAAACAAAAGTAACATAAATGTTTGCTATCATCAAAATTATATTTCCTGAAGTCAGACTTGCAACACCTTTTGATCCCTTTATAATTTTCACTTGCAAGATTTCTCAACTCCCACTCCTAAACACTCTCTCTATCACTTCCAAGAGAAAATTCATAGAAGAAGTAGGATAGTAAGTTTTTGGGACTCTTATATATGAAAGACAAGAAAAACTATCAAGAAAACTAAAAATTTCAAGTTGAACGTACTTGGATCGTATAGTATAAACGTACTTCGTACGTATGAACAGTTCAAAAATCCATATATAATCTTGTATGAACTTGATTTCATACTCTGTTAGTCATATGTATGAACTGACATTGTACATAACAAATAGTTAAAAACTTAACACATTTATTTAGTACAATTATGTATAAAACCATTTCATATAATTTTCATCATCTGTATGAACCCTACTTTATATAGTACGAACTATTAAATTAAATCATGCTTTGTATGGTACAAACATGGATGAACCCATTCATACTCGGGATGTTATCTACATGAATTAAATTTTGTACAGTACGAATAGTTCAAAAAATTTACCTGTTCATATGGGACTAACTGGTACGCACCCATTTCATTCTCTAGATGTCATCTATACGAACTCCACTTCATACAGTATGATCATTTCAAAAAATGGTGAGTTTATTTGTGATGAATTGGTACATGTCAAGTTCATACTCTAGACATCATCTGTATGAATCCAACTTTATACATTAGGAATAGTTCAAAAAAAAATTTCTAAGATATGAATTGATCAACTTCATTTTGGAGGAACTTTAAAGTCAAATCATCTAGTACGATTCATGAATTATACAGTACGATTAGTTTTAAAAAATAAAAGTTTTGACTCACTCCCCAAAAGTGTGTATGCATGATTACCCAATTATAATCATACTCTCTCAGACTCAAGAAAAATAGAAAAATTATAGACTTCAGTTACAAGAAACTTTAATCTAATCTGTCTTAAAGTCTTCGGCGGTCTAGAATATAATTTCCCTGAAATATTAGTACACACATACAACATAAACAAAATCTATCTAATATATGTTAGGAAAAATAATAATAAATAAAATAATATTTTGGTATCATCGAAAACTCAGATGATATAAAAAATAAAGTTTTGAAAACTAAGTTGCAATAATCTCCCACTTTTTTATGATGGAAAAACAATTATTATCCGAGTTAACACTTAAGACATTTTTTCTCCTAAGCTCCCCCTAAATGGATGACCAATTTAAAATAAGGGATTCCAATGAAAATCAAAATCACAACAAAAAATTAAAAAGATAACAAATTAAAAGGAAAAAAATATAACACAACGAACATACACTAACACGATACACACATAAATGAAAAATCACACTACAAATAATCATACACACATATATCATCAAAGAACCATTGCATCGAACAAACTAAACTTCAAATAATAACTAATGAACCACAACCAATGCATTTAACAAAAAAAAAAAAAACATCAAACAATAACTAATGACTCCCCCTTTTGACAACAACAAAAGGGAAGTACCTCTTAAAAAAAAATTTCTTTGGATAAATCAAAATTATTGATGAAGAAGAAGATTTTAAAGTAATTGCAAATACAACATTAACTTCCTAATGCTAAAAAAACTCAAATTTTAAATCGAAGAACAACTTAGATAAGAAAAGTCAACTAGGTTAACTATTCATTCTAGATAAATCAAATAAAAATAATTATTATAAAAAAGACGAATTAAAGATTGATTAGTTTCTAATTCAATAGTGAAGATTATTGCCAATTATATCCATTTATATAAGAGATAGACTGATAAAGGAAAGAATATAATGAATTTTCAATTGGTGATGTTACGCATATTTTCAATTGTTTGTGACTCACTTTGTACATTTTTTATTTTGGGCTAATTTCTGCTTCTTTTCACTTTGTCGAACAGTCCACATCTTTTTAAACAAGTGACATATTTTGTGTATCTTTTTAAGTTTGACACACTTTTCACATCTTTTTATATTTTTGATCTTTCCAATATCAATAAATCTTAACATAAATTTCAATCATTAACAAAAATAAACATATTGTAAAACAAATAAAATAAAAATAAGATATCTATTCTCCAATTATTATAGCTAAGTAATACTTGTCTATAAGAACATAAAATTGATCTTCCAATCTACATCTAGTCATAATATAATTTGAAATTTTGAGAGATTAAATTTTGCAATGAATTAATTTATAGAGCAAAGTAATTCAAAATTTCATTATAGAGATTACTACAAATGATTTGTCTCAAAAAACATAAATATTTCAAGAAGAATAATTTCAATGCATATCAAAACATCATTCCCTCATTCCATTCAATTCTTGAACCACGTACAAACAAAAAATCATGCTAGAAATGGAAGAACCATAACATGAAGAAACCAACATATTAAATCCCTAACAACATATGAACAATAAATACAAAAATCTCAATAGAAAGTACAACACATAAGTAACAACTAAAATCTTTAGGGGCCTTGATCTAGAGGTGGTTGAGGGGTGAACATCATAAAGTAACTACTGATCATAGCTACACTAGTGTTGACCGATTCAAATTTCCCTTGAATCAACCCTATGTCTTCAATGTACCTAACATCATGCTAGTTTAGGTGATTCTCAATTTGATCAAAATGTTAATCAAATTGAAATTCAAGTTTATCAAAATGCTGGACTATTTCTAGATAGAAATTTTGATTAGGTCCCAGAGCAGGTGCAGGTGTTGGAGTAAGGGCTCCTTCTGTATTAGATTCTTCTCCCTCAGAACTTTGATCCCAATTAAAAAGCTCATAAAAAGAGGCATCGATATAGTAAATGGGAAGTTGAGTGGGAGGATCAGGATGGATCAGTTTAAAATCTTTCACAAAAATAAACAATAAACATGTAATCTGGTGTACTAGCGGTTAAGTAAAGCAATGATCCAATTATTCCTCTAAATTTTTTTCTATCAATAGATCTTTCCTTAGGATCCTTATCTAACTACACATAAGAACTCTTTGATGAGCTCACTGGTTTAGCATTATCCACTTCATATTTCTTGAGGATGTCATTAATATACTTCAACTAGATAAGAAATGCTCCTTCCTCATATTATTTTATACTGAAACCAAGAAAATAACTCAAGTCGCTCATCAAACTCATTTCAAATTCATTACTCATAATTTTTGAAAAATCATCATAAAGACTTTTATTGGTGGATCCAAATAAGATATCATCAACATATATTTGAATAATGAGTATGTCCTCTACTATCCTTTTTAAGAAGAGATTGATGTCCAGACTTTCCTTCACAGATGATCTTTCAAATAGGAAAGTGCTTAACCTTTCATACCAAACCCTAGGTAACTATTTTAGTCCATTCATTACCTTTTTCAATATAAACACAAGATTTAGGAATTTCAAATTTTCAAAACCTTGAGGTTACTCAACATAAACAATCTATTGTATCACCCCATTAAGAAAGGCACTCTAAATATCCATTTAAAATAATTTAAAATCTTTAAAATAGATAAAGGCAAGCAATACCCTTATTACTTTAAGTCTGACAACTGGGGAAAAAGTTTCTTCAAAATCAATTCCTTCTATTTCATTATAGCCCTTGGCCACCAATCTTACCTTTTTCCCAACCACAACATCTAAATCATACATTTTTATTTTGAACACCCAATTAGTTCCAAAAATTCTTTAATCTTTAGGCCTTTCAATCAATTTCCAAACATCATTTCTAACAAATTGATTCAATTTTTCTTGCAAGGACAAAATCCTAAATTCATCTAAATATTAAAATCAATTCCTTAGGGTGACACTTAGAAAATTTTCATTCTCTATGTAAAGTATTTTCTACTCAACCATTCCCTTCCAAATTTTTCTTTTCAATTCCTTAGGATATATCTTCAATATGATCTTCTTCCAACCTTGGATCTTCTAAAGTGTCAAATTCATTAAAAAAACTACAAGTGTGGTCTCCTCAACTACCAAAGTTCTTTTGTTAAAAACCATATAGGAATTTCCAACACTATAATATCCTAGAAAAATTCCTTCATCAGATTTAGGATCAAATTTTCCTAAAGGAATTTGCCATCATTATAAATGAACACCTTACATCCAAAATCATAAAAAATGTGAAATATTTGGTGTTCTCCCCAAAAGAAGTTTATAGGGTGTCTTATTTAACTAGGATATAATGTTCACCTTATTCTGAACAAAACAAATAGTACTAACTACTTCAACCCAAAAATATTTTAGAAGTGAAGATTTTGCCAACATGGCTCTAGAGGCTTCTATCAAAGTTCTATTCTTTCTTTTAATAACCCCATTCTACTAAGGGGTGGTCCTAGGTGTTGAAAAATTATGATCAATTTCTTGCTCTCTACAAAAATTTTTAAATTTTCATTTTCAAACTCTCCTCCATGATCACTTTGGATTGATAAAATTTCATGCCCTAATTTCCTAAGAATCCAAGTAAAAAAATTTCTAAATTTCTCAAATGATTTACTCTTATAAAATAAAAATTTGACCCAAGTGAACCTTAAAAAATCATCAACTATTACAAATCCAAAACACTACCTCATAGACTTGCAGTACTAACCAGTCCAAAAAGATCCATGTGTAGGATTTCCATTAGTTTCCTAATTCTATGATCCTTAATTGAATGAAAGGACTTCACCTATTTTCTTAATTAACATGCATCACATAGGTGATCCTTAATGAAGTCTAGTTTTGGTATCCCTCTAACCAACTCTTTCTAGATAATCTTCCTAAGATTTTTCATTCTTGCATGATAAAGTATTTTATGTCATAACCATGATTCATCAATAATTGTTAAAAAACAAAAAGTATTATAAGATTTAACAAAATTTAAATCAAGCATGTACACATTATTTATTATATTTCTATATAACATATCAATTCTAATTTGGCTTATTATGCAGCTTGTATGAAAACATTTAACACTATAATTTTTATGACAAAGCTGACTAATACTAAACATGTTATGTTTTAAGCCTTTAACTAGTAATAAAATTTTAATGAAAAAAACTATTCTTATTGCCAATCATACATATACCTACCACTTTCCTTGTGGTATTATCTCCAGTGTAACTTTGCCTCCATTCTTGGCGTCCAGCAATATGAATTATATTATGTCTCCAGTCATATTATTCGAATATCTACTATCCAGGTATGAAATGCTTTCAAGAGTACTTGTATGGGAGCAATTCTACAAAATAATCAAATATTAGACTTGGGAACCCAACAAGGTTGGGTTCAAATCTTTGCAATAATAATCAAGATGTATATTTGATATACTATGATTTATATATCTTAGGTCTCCACACTAAAAATGTTTTACTATGAATCATGCAAATGTGAGAGATATGACCAATCATTCCACACAAAAAAAACATTTCACACCAAGAAAAGCATTTATCAATCAATGAGAGTTATAATGTTTTTCCTAAGTTTTGTAATTATAACTTCTGTCTGGGATTATAAAATTATTTAAGTGTAGGAGGTGTCTTACCTACCTTAATGGAATTCAATTTTTCTACAAGATATGAGTTTGCATTTTTTGAAGTCAAATTATCAAATTTCAACACATGTTATGTTGATCTGTTTCATCCATAAACACTTTAAAATCATTTTCAAGTTTAGTATGAGATGATTTCAATAGTTCATACTTTTTTTCAATTCATTAAACTCATTTAATAATGCCATGTGGTTGCTATCTATTGACGTGTGATTGTTCCTAAGGGTTTTATGCTCTTTTTATAAATTTAAAAATTATATGTTTAGCTTAACATATAGCTTTTTGAGTTTCTTATATGTAGTATGAATTTTCTCAAAAACATGAAATAACTTATCGTAGGATAAGTCATATACCTCCTCTTGATTTAACTGATCAAGTTTGTCAGACATTAAACACAAGTTCATGACTTCATCCTCTACTTCTATTTTTAAAGAATCAAATGTTGAGTTTGCCAGTTGTGGTCCTCTGTGTGAAGCAAGTTTCCTCTCCACATGACCTTTCGCTAGTGGTGGAGTACGCCCTTTGTGGAACCATCCTAGTTTGCCAGTTTTAGTCCTTTGTGTGGAGCAAGTTTCCTTCCCACATGACCATTCACTAATGGTGGAATACGCCCTTCGTGGAACCATCCTAGTTTGCCAGTATCGATCCTCTGTGTGGAGCAAGTTTCCTCCCCATATGACCATTCGCTAGTGGTGGAGTACGCCCTTCGTGGCACCATCCTAGTTTGCTAGTTTTGGCCCTCTGTATGGAGCAAGTTTCCTCCCCGCATGACCATTCGCTGTTGGTGGAGTACGCTCTTCGTGGCACCATCCTAGTTTGCAAGTTTTGGTCCTCTGTGTGGAGCAAGTTTCTTCCCCACACGACCATCCCAATTAATTTATCTATCAGGTGTAAGCCTTATACTAGCAACCTATAAACAAAAGGTTGGGTGATGCCTTTCCCTACAGTCAAGATTCTATTCAAAATTGTCATTCGGTCAATGCCAATGTATGCAGCATAAGTTCCTTCTACTACATACATTAGGGGTCCATTTATTGATCTCATTTTTGTATGAGGTCACTTTTAACTCCTCCCTGAGCTCTAGATCCTAGGATCTTCATAGTTCCTAGCCCTTAGGCCCAATCCGAATCTTAATCCAATTAAAACCCAGAACCCTTACGCTAAAGAATTAGGTCCTAAAGCCCTTTATAGGTGACTTTTCCATCACCTTGAAACCCAGTCAATTGGCATCTATTTCATGGTCTATTAATTTCATATTGATATGACATGTCTCTAGTGTCAACCCTCCAAATTTGAGCTCATTTGGAGGACTCTAACTCCATAAACTTAATCCAGTTCCAAAGGTTGTAAAACCTTCAAATATTTACAATTCAAGCCGCTGGGCCTTTCACCTAGTGGAATTTAACCTTGCAGTCCCCTCCAAACCTTTTGAAAACTTCTAGCACCTTAATTTTGACTTATTGAATGATAGTCTACATCTTTTTAGATTCAATTTGACCCAGAATCCACTCAAACCTAAAAGGACCAAAATGCCCTTAATGGGGATTTTTGAGCTTTTGGCCTAAACTTAATTTGATTTAACTATAAATCCTTGAAGTCTTCCTCAAATGTTTTCAAATAATGTTTGAGACCTTTGGAATCAAATTCCAACCTGGGGTTAACTTGGTTGTTCAACTCAACCCATTTAGACCTTAAGACCCCTTAAGGGTCAAAATGGTCATTTTGACCTAGATGGCCCTTCCACACTTTGATGCCTCATTCATTAAACTCATAAGACCAAATTGATTTTAAGGGACCAACTCCTAGCCCTAGGCCAACTTGGTTGACCAAGTCAACCAAGTTGACCAAATGACCCATATACCTCCTTCCACCTAAACTTTTTGGCCAAGATCTTTTCAATCCTATTGAATCTAAGGAGCGACTCCTTGGGCCCCCGAGAAACCTCTCTTGAAGACCCAAGCCTTGGGCTCTCTTGGGTTTGTTACGAATATGAGATTATGGATTAAACTTTTGATGATAACAAACATTCATGTTCTTCTATGACTGCTTTGCCTACTAATTTTTAGGATCACAAGATTGAATGCAACTCAAGCCAGCTTATGATCGGGTAGATTTAGGTTGAGTCAAGTATGTATTTTTTTCCTTTATGGAGTCAATTGTAAAAGTGGTTCCTGATGTTAAGTTACCTTGAACACACACACTTGAGGGGTTTTAAGAGTTTTTCTATTTTGAGTACATCGTCTTGGACCATGTTCCTATCGACCAGGACAATTCAACTAAAAATAAAAACACTAATTAGGGCATCCTAGTTAGCAGCCATGATTAAGCAAATCGTATATCGGGCAGGACGATAGGCTCAAATCAGAAAGAATCAGTCACCATGATCTCCATATCGGCCTGGACGATACAGCACAATTATGCGTAAATTAGTCTGGTAATTATAAAAAGTAATTAAGGCTGATTGATACGATCACATCGGCCAGACCGATTTTTGAATTGGTCAGGACGATGTCCTGGATGATTAACATTGGCCAGCACCTATTTCAGGCGATGTTCAGGATGATTGTACTCGAATTTGAACTAAGCGGCTAGGACGTTATTGTATCGGCCTGGACGATGTAACCAATTTTCTTCTAATTATCCCAAATCATCCCGGCTGATTGAGAAAATGATTCGGACACTGACTCTTCCGGTTCTAAAAGGGATGATGTTGCACAAGAATCATCAAAAATGGAATAAAGAACACCAAAAATGGAATAAAGGTAGGGGTAGCAAAATTTTAAGAATTCTAATGATATAATTTGCTTTGAATGCAGGAAGCTTGGGCACGTTAAAGCTGATTGCCCTACGCTTAAGGCACACCCAAGTAAGGAGAAGGGTGAGGAGAAACCAAACTTCAAAAAGGAGAAGAACAAGAAGCAATTCCAAAAGGCGTTCTGGGCAGTTTCTGCATCAGATTGAGTTACATCATAAGGTGAATGATTCTTGAGTGGTGGTTAGGAATAAGGCAATATTAATGGCTAAGGGGTATAACCAAATAGAAGAGATAGATTTTGAGGAGACTTTTTTCCCCTGTAGCTAGATTGGAAGCCATTAGAGTGCTATTAGCCTTTGCCTGTTATAAGGGATTTAAGCTTTTCCAAATAGACGTTAAGAGTGCCATTTTAAATGGGGAAATAAAAGAGAATGTGTTTGTAGAACAACCCCAGGGTTTTGAGAGTTCACAATTTCTAAATCATATTTTTAAATTAAAAAAGGCCTTATATGGATTAAAGAAGGCACCCAGAGCTTGGTATGAGAGGCTTAGCACATTCTTACTAGAAAGGGAGTTTTGTAAGAGGAGTGTAGACACCACCCTTTTCCTGAGGAAAGTAGGAGATGATTTACTCATTTTTCAAATCTATGTCGATGATATAATTTTTGGATCTTCTGATAAAAGGCTATGTGATGAGTTTTCTAAAATAATGAGTAAGGAATTTGAGATGAATATGATGGGAGAATTATCCTACTTTTGGGGTTTAGCATTAGAAAATTAGATGATGGAACTTTTTTGAGCCAAACAAAGTATATAAAGGACATCTTGAAGAAATATAAAATGGATAAAGCCAAGCCAATTAATACTCCAATGACCTCGGGAATTCAATTAGACAAGAACCCAAATGGAAAATCAATTAATCAGAAGAAGTACAGAGGGATTGAATCTTTATTTTACCTGACTGATAGCCTACCTGATATAATGTTTAGCATTTGTCTTTGTGCCAGATTTCAAGCTGACCCTAAGGAATCCCACCTGACTGCAGTTAAGAGAATTCTTAGATACCTTTTAGGGACCCAAAACCTAGGAATCTGGTACTCTATGCAAACACTTATTTTGAGATTATTGGATTTTCTGATTCTGATTTTGCAGGATGTAAGGTGGATCGAAAAAGCACTTCTCGAACTTGTCAATTCATAGGACAGTCTTTAGTCTCCTGGTCTAGTAGAAAGCAAAACTCTGTTGCTCTTTCCACTGTTGAAGCTGAGTATATTGCTTTAGGAAGTTGTGTGGTCCAAGTCCTTTGGCTAAAACAACAATATTGGATCTAGGATTACCTACAGGCACCATATTAATTTGTTGTGACAACACTAGTGCCATCTGTATTTCTAAGAATCCTATCCAACATTCAAGGACTAAGCACATTGACATTAGGCATCACTTTATTAAAGATCATGTGACTAAGGGAGATATTGAGTTACATCATGTGGCGACTGAGAAACAACTGGCTGACATTTTTACAAACCACTGGCCTTCGATACTTTCAGCAATTTAAGGACCAGATTGGGTGTAATTGACATTAATGCATGAACTTGATTTCTACTGATGTTGTATCTGCTGATTACTTTGCTATATTTTTCTAGTTTTTTTGTTGTTTATTTCTTTTTGGTTAGTTATTTTTTATTTTGTTTTTGGTACTTTATTTTTTCATATGCCTTACTTTGTTTTTCCTTTTCAAATCATTACTGATTTGATATCTTATGCCTTGTTTTTTATTTTGAAAATTTGGAGTTAATGTTTTACATCTCTTAATCTGCTAAAGGGTAAAAACACTGTTGATTGTATATCTTTCTCTAACCTATTTTGGTGATAAAAATTTCTCTTCTAACCAAAAGTCTATCTCAAATTAACAACTGAGTTTTGCAATTGAGATCTTTTCTACCTTGCTACAGTAATCTAGCTTATACCATGATAGTCAAAGTTTTTATGTTACTTCAACATTTCTCGTTATCCTGTCAATGCATTTATCACATGATTTTTTATTCTGTTTTGTGGATTGTTCTTCCATATATTAGAGAGTGAGTTTTTCTTCTCTAATATATGAAAGATATACTCACAACTAAGAATATTTAAGAGTTTTTCAAAAGAAATCTAGCTTGCAAAAATAATGAAAAAAAGTGGTCAATGATGCCAAAAACAAAAGATGCGCAATGACGCGAAATTGAAAAAATATACACAAAGTGTATCAAAAATCAAAAGATGCGCAAAGTCCGCCATTCAATGGACAAGAGGCATAAAATGAGCCCATCAAAAGCAAGTTATCTTCCTTTCCTCCAAATCTTAAAACTTAGAAGTTTCCATGTATCACTTGAGATTTTCAAAGACTTAATTTTGATCTTCGTGATTGTAACAAACTACTTTGATATATTATTCTATAAGATATTTTTCTGAAACCAAGTCTTGATTGGATCTTTTTTTCTTATCCAAATGTTTTTCTAAGTTAGGACTTTTGATTTCAAAAGAAGATTTTTCCCTAAAAGAAGTCCGAGCTTAGGGTAACATGATCGGATATTTTACCATTTTTTGGATTTTTAATGTTGCTAACTCATTAACTTAAAAATTTTTAAAATCAATCACATGAAGACTATATCATATTCATGTCTTAATTTAAAAAAAACTGTTTGGCTTTTATTTTATCATAATTTTTTATCCTGTTATTTTTGGGCTCTCTCTGATCATCTCCATCCCTCCTTTGATTTGAAATTTCTTGTCACATCATCATGGCCGATTTTTATATCATCGTGGATGATCAGTTTTTCATACTTCAAGAAAAACCCACCACCTCCACCACCTCCGTCTGATGATCAGGGGACCTCGTTTCTCTGATTTTCTTTGTGTTTTTCTAGTTTGTTTCCCTTCTAGCTTTAGTTTTCATTTTTTGTAGTTTGTTTTTCTTATGTTTTTTTTTAGTTTCTGTTATATTTTTTTTTGTGTTATGTTGTGTTTCCCTCCTTTTTGTGATGTCAAAAGGGAGAGTAGGATGATGTATCTTGTACTTTGAATTTTGGAACTTAATAAACTGCTTTTGCATCATACATTTTTTACTAAACTACCATAACTGCTTGGAATTCTTTGTTTGTGTTTGCCATCATCAAGAAGGGGGAGATTGTTGCGAATCTGAGATTATGGATTAAACTTTTGATGATAGCAAACATTCATGTTCTTCTATGACTACTTTGCCTACTAATTTTTCAGGACCATAAGATCGAATGCAACTCAAGCTAGCTTAAGATCGGGTAGATTTAGGTTGAGTCAAGTATGTATTTTTTCCTTTCTTGAGTCAATTATAAAAGTGGTTCCTGATGCTAAGTAACCTTGCACACACACAGTTGAGGGGTTTTCAAAGTTTTTTTTCTTATTTTGAGTACATCATCCTGGACGATGTTTCTTTCGGCCAGGATGATTCAACTAAAAATAAAAACCCTAATTAGGGCATCCTAGTTAAGAAGCCATCATTAAGCAAGTCGGCCTGGACGATACTGTATCGGCCAGGATGATAGGCTGAAATCAGAAAGAATCAGCCGCCGTGATCAATTTAGGTATTCTTTATTTTTAATTATCATCCAGGATGATCTCCATATCGGCTTGGACGATACAACACAATTATGCCTAAATGAATTTGGCAATTATGGAAAGCATTAAGGCTGATTGATACAATCACATCAACCGGGCCGATCGCAGAATCGGCCAGGATGATGTCCTGGACGATTAATATTAGCCAGCACCTATTTCGTGCGATGTTCAGGACGATTGTACTCAAATTTGAACTAATCGGCCAGGACGATATTGTATCAGCCTAGACGATGTAATCAATTTTCTTCTGATCATCCCAAATCATCCTGGTTGATTGAGCTTATTTTATACTGATTGGCCAGGATGATATTTCTATCGTTATAGACGATAATGTCGGTTCTTGAAATTCTATTTAAAGGACCCAACTTTTCTCATGCAACAAGACCTTGAGAGTTGCTGTCTTGACCTGAGAGCGCCTTGGGAGAGGGAGGGAGGGAGGGAGAGAGAGAGAGAGAGAGAGAGAGAGAGAGAGAGAGAGAGAGAGAGAGGACCTTGTGAGGGAGAGTTTGTGAGAGGGTTGATAAAGGTTGCTCCAAGTAAGGTTCCAAGTCATCATCTTTGTTCTTCGTCCTTCATCCTTGGGAGGTTCTTAGGAGGTCTACAACAGTAAAGGTGTGGGTTCTCTGCCACTTCAGCAGAAAGAAAAAGGAATCAGTTTTCTACCGCACCGGGGTTGGTGAAAAGGAGTCTATTGTAAAGGCTTCTCCGCCTAGCGGTGGGAGCTAAAGGAGAGACATTTAGTTAGTGCAATACTCGGAGGGTGCCTCCAAAGAGTGGACGTAGGTCAAGGATTGACCGAACCACTATAAATCTAGTGTGATTTTTTTTTTGTTTTGCTTCCGCATTTATTTATTTTTCGCACTCTGATTTCTATGGTTATTTTGGTTTTAAATTTTGCACTTTATGTAAAGAAATTTTTTAAAATACCAATTCCCCCTTCCCCCCTCTTGGTTAGCCTCGGGAAAGTTCTTAAGGGCTTAACATCCCTAACGAACTTTCAGGGTTAGCCTATTGGCTTGACCCAAGTGCCCAAATAGAGGTCCCCTTTGGACCATTTTCCAACCTTAATTAAATTGAATCCAAATGAAGTTGTCATTGGGTCCCCCCTAACCCAATACACCTCCCTTGATCAGTCCAGCCATTAGACCCCCTTGGATCAAGAGTTAGGCTAACCCAAAGTGGCCAAGATCACTTGGGATTGAGCCAATTCCTGTCCTAAGTCAAATTGAACTTGACTAACTCCCCCATCAGGTGGCCCTAGGTCCAATACACTTCCTCCAATGAGCTCATGCCTTGGGTTGACTTGGGTCAAGTTTTAGGCTAGCCCAAAGTAGCCAAAATCACATGGACCCGAGCCATCTTTGAACCCAGATTAAATTGAACCCAATTGCTACTTGCATTAGGTGGACCAGACCCAGACCCATCTCCCACATCAAGCCTAGGGTCTAGCCTAGCCTGGGTTGAGCCCAATTCGACCCGAACCGAGCAGATTTGGATCAACCCGAGCCATCTTTGAACCTAGATTAAATTGAACCCAATTATCACTTGTATTGGGTGGAACAGACCCAAACCCATCTCCCACATCAAGCCCAGGATATGGCCTTGCCTGGGTTGATCCGAATTCGACCAGAACCGAGTAGGTTTGAATCAAACCGACCCGGTTTGAATCAAACCGACCCGGTTTGAATCAAACCGAGCCAGCTGATCGAATTGGACCTCACGGGGCTCAATTGATTTCACTTTTGACCCCAGCATGTCTCCATCCTCCTTTCTAGGTCAACTCGACCCAAACCCCAGCTTATGCCGATCAGAACCAATGGAGAACAAGCTCCGGTGGTCCCCTTAGTCAATCCTGACCCAAAGCCTTCCAAGGGCTGTGGCTCATAGGCTTGAGGCTCACGAGCCCTCTGGGATGATGTCCCCTTCCACCTGGCGGCCATCTGAGGCCCCTCCCAGTCAATCTCGATAGTCCAAGCTCGTGGGAGGTGGCTGAATAGGGACCACATCCCAATAGCCCCCATTCAATTCTAAGCATTCGAAACCACTCCCCAGAGCTCCCTCTTCATTCCAGTGCCATTCTCTAGCCTCCCAGGCCATCCAATCAATCTGTTTGAGCGAGCTCCGACGAAAGCTTTCAGCACCACGCACGAAGTTATACTTTCAGCCATCCAACGATCCTGACATTTGAAGGAGATCTTCTCGCCTTCACCCCTGAAGCTTCCTGATAGAGAAGCTCATTCGTTGAGACCTTCTCTGTGGTAATTTCTTCATCCCGAGCTCCCTAGCTAGGTAGTGTGGTCAAGTGTGAAGGAAACCTTCACTTCAATGGATCTCCACCGTTGGATTGGAGGTTCCCTCTACCCTGATCCTCTCTGTGAAATTTCATTGAAGTTTATCGGCGGAATCACTCGGATCATGCCAGAGAAGCCTCACGGTCTTGGGTTCGAGCGGGAGGTTAAAGATGAACTCCTGACCATTGATCTTAATCAACAGTGCGGATTAGATCTCACGGTCTCGGAGCTCATTCGATCTAGGCCGTCCGATCCTCCATCCAACGGCTATGGTTAATCTGACCGTTACCCAGTCAATGCCAATGATTACCCCGCCAATCATGGCGCACCGCGTGTAAAGCTCCGGCTGACTGGGTAACTTGAGGATATAATTTTATAGAAAATCAATGGATTTTAAAAAATCAATATCTCCCTACACACTTGATCAAATTAGGTGTTCTTAGGCTCATTGGAAAGTTCTCAGGGAGACCTACAAATGCCCTATAGTTCCAGGTCCTGATTGCATCCGTGTTAAATTTTAATTTCAGTTTTAGTGTTATCTTAATTTTTGTATTTATTATTTAAGTTTAATTCAATAGGGGCTAGAATTTTGGGAGAATGAGTTTGAACATCTCTCTGACATACCCGAATTTCATCTACCCTATTTGAGATGTTTAAGGGCATTAGCTTTCAATTTTGGATTCAAGGGTCATAGGTTGACCCTTAAATTCAAATTGAAATTATGATCTATCCAATGAGATATTGGTTTTGATTTTGTGTGTGCTGATGATGTGTAGCATAGGGAGTTTAAGGCCAGTGATTTTACCCCAATCCAAGCTTAAGATAGCTCGCTAGGATTTTCTTAAGGTGACTTAGAGATCTCCTTAGGTAGCTTTGTTAGACACCTTAGAGAATTCCAGTTAGGCCCAAATTTGGTGTGATTAGGACTTAGGATCAGGTGATCCCCTGGTCCAAATCTCATCAGAATTGGTTCCCATTTAGTCCACTAATTAGGAATTATAATATTCCCTCCCTAGAATCACCCCCTTAGCTTTAAGAAAATTCTAATAAATAAAGATTAATCCTAAAAATTTCTTAAAATATTTCTAACTAACCCTAATTGATCCATTAATTAGTACAAAATTGAATCCCTTTTATTTGACATTAAAATCCACTTTAATTTATTTTTTTAATCAAAATCAATATTTAATCAATTTTAACTAATTAAAAATTATTAAAAATCCAAAAAAAAACTTTAAACACTTGATAACTCCCCTTAGATCATTCCTGATCTTTGAGGTTGATTTCAAGAAGTTTAGGATTCATTTGGGTTCAAACCACTAATAAGCTCTCTAATTAAGGTAATTAAAGAAATTCAATAAATACCCAAAATTCCAAAATTCATAACTAATTATACAAAATTCCAAATCAATCAAACTCAGTGGCTAATGACTCTAATTTAAATCTAGTATTTTCTAAAAATGTCAAACCCCCATAATCTGGTCAAAGTAAAAAAGTTAACATTTTGGTCAACTCTAGGTCAAAACGGGTCAAAACTTCAGTAAATCTTAACGTTTCATAGAAAACTCAAAATTTAGTGTGCCACCTATCTAACAACTTATAATTAGACCTAGTATTTGTTAAAAATTGGAAACCCCAAAGACTAACTTTAATTTGAAAAATTAAATTTTGGCCCCTTAGTCAACACATCCGGATAACCTCTTAAAGCCCCTTAACCCTTTCAAACCCCAGAATTTTCTAAGTAGGTTAATCAAATTTTCAACCTATTTTTTAAAATTAGTAATTAATCATCTTTAATATTAATTCATTTCTCTTAGTTTCAACCAATTTAAATTAACTTAATCATCCCCGATTACTACTAAGTAACCCAGGCCTACGAGGCTATTAGCTTAGCCCCAATGAAGGTGAAATAAACTTCACGGCCTTGGTGTGAAACAAAGGTAGTAATCAATTAACCTCTAAAATATATTTAAATAAACTTCTTAATATATTAATATTTAAATTCTAACATAAATTTCCCTTATGCCTCAACAAACTCAAATCTTTAGATAACTCTAACTAATCACCCCACCTAGGATCTACCCCAGCCACACGACCTTTTACACACACTTTTGATGGTTTACTAGGACAACCAACTCTAGATCTAGGATAGGCTAGTGTTTTCTTTACTACTATGTGCCATATTTTTCGCTATTTTATTGCATGTTGTGAATGAAATTGCCTTGCTGTGTCTGCTTACTTTTTACTGTGCTATGTGGATGATTGATGTGTTTGGCGACTAGATTACCCTTAGGATAGGAATGATCTGGATGTTGACACAGTTTTCTGCAAGTGGCCATGTGCATGCAGGGTAATAAAAAGGGGGTTAAGTCAATAAAAAAAATTCAATTATTATAAATGCTTGCATAGGTGCTTCAGCTGCTAAAGCCCCCAAATGAAAATAACGTGGCCAGTGTGTTTATTTACCTTTTTGTATATATATAACTGCTTGGGAATTTATTTTGATTTATTAACTTCTTAGGATAACCCTGAAGGAGAGTCTAGAATTTTATTTCATATTAAATATAATTTATGCAAAAGTAAAGTGTTGTGAAAGTGGAGTTTTGAATTGAGATACATAGGTCCAAATCTTGGATTCCAAAGAGAAAAGGACACACTTTAGGGGAGTAGCCCTTTTCTATTTAGAGATCCAAATTTGGATCACTTCTTTCTTACCCAAAGAGGAAAGAGTGGCCTTCCCCTTAAAGGAAGTGCCCTGTTATCAATTTGGGTATACTACTACAAAGAATCTAAGGAGCTTGAAGAAAAGGAGTCCGAAGGAGAACAAGATTGAAGAATTAAAGACAGAAAGTATCCCATTCAAAACCACTTACGTCACTACTAGGTTTAGAATCCGAGTTGTTGTCAGTGGTGCCCGGTCAGCTTACTTTATGTAAAATTCTAATTTGTAATAAGTAAGACAACTTTGCCTATAGACATTTATTAATTAATTCATTTATATTTTATGTGTTGAGATGATTGCCTATTTTTCTTAATTTTTTGGCATTTGTGTGCCGCTTTTATTTTCACGTGGATAATTGAGGCTCATAAGGGTGTGAAAATTCTTATACTCATAATCTTAAAGATTAAAATTTAATGAGTCTAAACAACATAGAAAGATAACGAATCTAGGGAAATAGCCGAGGATCAACCCCGGGGTCGCATGCATATTTTTGAATTACTCTCTCCTTGCTTTAGACCCTTCCCCGTCTGCGGGTAGAGTCCGAATAGTCTGACCTATGAGGACGAGGTACCGGACCTGGGGAAGTCCAGTCTTATAAAAAATTATTTTTAAGCCTATTTTTAACTTTCAAGCATACTTGATTTGAAGTCGTTGACTAGCATGCATTACATTAGAAATAAATTAAAAGATTCAAAATTTTAATTGCATTAGTCCATAGCATTTTTGCATCCAACATAAGTCAAAGGGGCCTATCAGGAAATCTCTAGATGTCGGCCCCAACTCTCCAAAACTATTAAATAAACTTCCCTACCACTCTTTCATAAAAGATGGGCTCAACTCGTTTAAATCGATTAGGTGATTAGCTGGCTCCCTAATCTAGGCTGGGGCAAGTCCAGATTATGCATTACATTAGTTAGGCTTAGACGACTATGGTCCAGTGTCTAAATTAGATTTAGGATCCAGGGCAGATCTTTGATTATAAGACCCCAAACTTCAGGAATCTAATCCCAAATTTATAATAAAATGCTTAACTTTAATTAAATATCATTTCAATCCAAAACATAAAGCCCAACACTTAGATTAAGTTGGGATACTTCTGGATGGTTTCAGAATCTCAAAGTGTCCCCTACTCCTCTTCACTCGATTCTGTTAATAACTGCTCAATTTTGATCCATTCCCTTTTAAACTTTCAAGATTCGCCTCTCTTTTTGATATCCCTCCTAGAAAATCTGACAAAATTTTGCCACTATTTTAATCGAGAGTTTTCATAAAGAACTTTGTCTCCCTACGATGTAATTAACTACGAGGGCTTGCGCTCGTAGGTGATTTAGAACCACACACGCATTTGATTTTAAAAATTGATTTTTCAAAATTTATATTAAATTTCTTTAGGAAAACTTAAAATACTAGTGATCGTTATAATCATAATCAAAGAATTATCATTCACTGTTATTTTCTTCCTTCGAGGAGATACACCTTTCTTTGATAAGGATTTGGATGTGAAATCAACAATCACACTTCTTGAATATTGTAGCTGAGTATTCAATAGAACCACATTTTGACCCTTCGGGGCCATATGAAGTTCTCTTTAGTATCCGGTCATGATATTCAAGATAAATTCATAATTCCAAATCTGAATACTGTTATGAAATTTTATTTTCACCTCTTGAGGTGATATACTTTTTCTAATGAGATAATTCTATTTTAAAATTTAATTTTGAAGTCCCAAAGAAAACCAATATTTTTCAAAACTTATTTTTAAAATTCTACCAACACCAGTAAGATTCAAGAATCACATAGTATGATTAGTTTTTTTAAAAAAAAATTTAACTCACTCCCTTAGTGTCTGTATGCATGGTTTCCCAATTATAATCACACTCTCTCAGACTAAAGAAAAATATAAAAATTTATAGATTTCAATTATAATAAACCCTAATCTAATTTATCTTGAAGTCTTCGATAGTCTAGAGTATGATTTCCCTGAAATATTAGTATACACAAATAACACAAACAAACTATATCCAATATATGTTAGGAGAAATAATAATAAACACAATAATATTTTGGTATCATTAAAAACTCACAGGATACAAAAAACATTGTTTTTAAAACTAAGTTGCAATAATTATTGTGATAGAAAAGGACATATCTCATTTGATTACTATGCACGTAAATCACAAAATTCTAAAAAATTATCTTTTGTATGGATTCTAAAAAACACAAGCACTTCATATGCCATACATAGTAGATATCATACTACTCATTTAGAATGCTGACCAAGAAATATTTGGTTTCCAAAAGTTAACATTTGATTTTGTTTTATAGGAATGCCTTCAAAGTAAAATAAATGAAGGCATGTGGTACTTGGATGGTGGATGTTCAAGACATATGACGGGTGATAAAGCAAAATTCTCTACATTTGAACCAAGTGATGGAGGATATGTCATATATGGAGATAATGCAAAGGGAAATATTATTGGCATTATATCCATATGTAAAAACTATATTACTTTATAAAAAGTCTTATTTGTTTTTTGTTTAAAAAATAACTTAATATCATTTAGTAAATTAAGCAATAAAGGTTTAAATATTTCTTTTTATGCTTCACATTACATTATTATAAATAATTAAACTATTTTACTTATAGGAAACAGACATAAAAATATTTATTTAATTGATTTAGAGGATACAAATGATGTTAATTTGAATTTACTTTGTATAAAATCTACAAATGATGATGCTTTGTTATGGCATAAAAGGCTATATCATGCCAATATCCACCCTTTAAATAAAATGTCTAAACTTCATTTAGTATTTGATTTACCAAAAATTAATTTTCATTTTGATTCTATATGTGATGCATGTATCATGGTAAACATATGAAAAGTTTATTCAAGAGAAAAAATATATTTTCTATGAGTAGAGCTTTAGAATTATTACACATGGACTTATTTGGGTCAATTAACACAACTACTTTGGGTGGTAAAAATTATGGATTTCTTATTATAGATGAATTTTCAAGATACACTTGGGAATTATTCTTACAACAACAATAACAACATCAAGCCGTTACCCCACTATGTGGGGTCAGCTACATGAATCCTTTTTTGCCATTGTGTCCGGTTAAAAGTCAAATTCTCATTTAAATCTAATAAAGAAAGATAATTTCTAAAATTTTCTAACTATGACTTTTTAGGTCTACCTCTACCTTTCTTAACAAAATTTAAGTCTAATACCTCAACTTTCCTAACCATGTCATCAGAAGGCCTCCGTTTAATGTGACCAAACAATCTAAGGCAACTCTCTCTGATATTATCATCCATTGGAGCTACTCCAACCTTTTCATGTATATGCTCAATTTGCATCCTATCTCTAAGGGTCAAGCCACTCATCCACCTAAGCATCATCATCTCTGCAACACTTAACTTAGTATTATGCTTCTCTTTTAATGGCTAACATTCGGCACCATAAAGCATTGCAGGTCTCACCACCATCTTATAGAATTTTCCCTTAAGTTTTAGGGGGACTTTTCTATAACACAATATGCCTGATGCATTCATCTAGTTCAACCATCCAACTTGAATTCTGCTTATAATATCCCCATCAATTTCACCATCACTCTGAATAATAGATCCAAGATATCTAAAATGTGTACTCTTATTAATGACTTGGTCTCCCAATGTCACAATCCCCTCTACTTGGGTATTATTCTTAGCTAATAAAAATAATGCATTTGATGATTTTAAAACATTTACTAAGTATATTCAAAGAGAATAAGGTTATTTGATTCATAAAATTCAAACCGATCTTGGTAGAGAATTTGAAAATAAATCATTTAAAATTTTTGTGATGAAATTGAAATTAGACATAATTTTTTAGCTCCTAGGATTCCTCAACAAAATTATGTAGTTGAAAGAAAGAATTATACTTTGGTAGAATTAGCAAGATCAATGTAAGATGAATATAAACTTTCAATGTATTTTAGGGCAGAGCAATAAACATTGCATATTATGTTACAAATAGAATTTATTTAAGACAAATTCTTAAAAATACCTTTATGAAATATATTTTTTGAAAGAAACCTAAGATTAGTCCATTACTTATTTTTGGATGTAAGTTTTTTATTTTAAGTAATGAAGATCATTTAGGTAAATTTTATAGTAAGTTTGATGATGATATATTCTTAGGATATTCAATTTTTGAAAAATCTTTTATAGTTGTTAATATGAAAAAATTAATTGTTGAAGAATCCATTCATGTAATTTTTTATAAAAACTCTATAGATTTAATAAGAAATGATTTGAATGATGATGATAATGAAAATAAAGAAAATAAATTTGGATGAAAATGAGGATGATTCATTGCCTAAAGCATGGAGATATAACATAAATCACCAAAAGAATTAATATTTCATGATCCTTCCCAAGGTGTTAAGACTAGGAGAACCTAAGGGATGAAGTACAACATTCTGTATTTTTATCAAAAATTTAACTTAAAAATATAGATGAAGCTTTACAAGATAATTTTTGGACAATTATTATGAAAGAGGAACTTATCCAATTTATAAGAAATAATATTTGGGAGTTAGTCACAAGACCACATGATTAAAATATAATTGGAACTAAATGGGTTTATAAAAATAAGCTAGATGGCTGAAGAAGTATTATTAGAAATAAAGTTAGCTTAGTTACACAAGGGTACACACAAAAAGAGGGAATAGACTTTGAAGAATCTTTTGCACCCGTAGAAAGACTAGAAGCCATTAGATTACTCCTTGCCTTTGCTTGTTTTAAGGACTTTAAACTTTTTCAAATGGATGTCAAATGTGTATTTTTTAATGGGTATATATTGAGTAAGATATTTTTATAGAACAACCATCAGTTTTTGAAAGCATTAATTTTCTTAATCATGTACATAAATTAAATAAAGAATTATATGGTTTAAAGTAGGCTCCACGTGCTTGGTATGATAGGTTAAGTAACCTTTTAATTGAACATAATTTTAGAAAAGGTAAGATAGATACAACTCTTTTTATCAATAATATTGAAGATAATTTGATTATTATAAATTTATGTTGATGATAAATTATTTGGAAGTACAAATGTAAGTTTATATCATGAGTTTTCCTTATTAATGTTAAAGGAATTTGAAATGAGTATGATGTGAGAACTCACTTTTTTTAGGACTATAAGTAAAATATGTGTAGTCTGGCACATTTATATATCAAACTAAGTACATAAATGAACTATTAGTAATGTTTGATATGAAGATATTCAAATCGAGCTAAACTTTTATAAGCCCATCAACTAGACTTGATTTAGATGAATCAGGAAAATCAATAGATCAAAAGTTTTATAGGAGTATGATAAGTTTACTTTTGTATCTTACATATAGGAGGTCTGATATTATGTTTATTGTATGTTTATGGCATGATTTCAAGCTAACCCTAAGGAATCACACTTAATAATAGTTAAGAAAATATTTTGCTATTTGATTGGAACTCAAAAGTTAGGCTTATAGTATCCCAAATATTTATTATCAAGTAATTAAGTTGTTTATTCTGATGTAGACTATGCTAGTTGTAAGGTTGATAGAAAAAGTACATCCATAACCAATCAGTTTTTTTGGATCATCACTTATTTCTTAATATTCTAGAAAACAAAATTTAGTCGCTTTATCGATTACTGAAGTAGAGTACATAATCGGAGGTAGTTGTGTTGCTCATGTTTTATGGCTAAAGAGATAAATAGAATATTTTGGAATTAAGCTTAAAAATATTCCCATTAAATGTGATTATATAAGTGCTATAATTTTAACAAAAAATCCTATACAACATTCATGAACTAAACACAAAGAGATTAGACACCATTTTATTAGAGATCATGTTAATAAAGGTGATGTGAATATAGATTTTGTAAACACATGTTCTCAAATAGCTCATATCTTTATAAAACCTTTAGTTGCAGAGAGATTTTACATGTTAAGACATATGCTTGATATGTTAGATCCTAATATTTAAATTTCTTTTATATTTTAAATTATTCTTTTAAATATTATCAAAGGGGGAGAAGAATTATATATGTTGGTCATAATTCATTTTACATGCATATATTTAGGCGGAGAATTATTTTTTTAGCAAATTAGCATTTAAAAATATTTCTCAATTATCATATATATTTTTCTATTGCTTAAAAGTTATGATAAAAAGTCAATTTGTACTTTTGTTTAAATTATACACAACATAAGTTCTTCATCATCAAAAAGGGGGAGATTATTGATATTATCTACCTCATAACTTATTTTAGAGATTTTGATGATAACAAACATATGCTTGGATATTTTAATTTGTGTGCTAAGTATTTTAGGTGCAATGATTTGATGAATATGCATAGTAATTATTGATAGGATTTACATTTCATTACTCAAGTTCAATAAAATTTTGAGCTTAAGATGGACCAAGATGGACAACTTGAAGGCCTTTACATTATCGTAGGAGTATGTTAGTGGTCCATTAATATTTATATGCTTTGTTTGATTTGCTCACAAGCTAAGTATATATTAAATTAATTTATATATTAATCATGATCTAGAAATTATTAAGATTTCTTTATTAAATAAATTTTATAAGCTTTATTGATTATGTAATTGTTATCAAATATGAAAAGATGTATAATTATGGAAATTAAAGCTATTAAGCTTATATGGTAAAACTTTTATTTTTTATTCATTTTTAAATTAACATGTTTCACAATAATTTATTGATGTATGATTAATTTTATCTAAACTACATTATATTATTATAAGAATATTTAATATACCCTTCAATTCTTAAAAAGTGATAAGTTTTTATTTTGCTAAATATGATATTGCTTTGATAGAAACATGGTTTAATTTTTATGGCATTAGATTCCTTAGATTCTGTAGATGAAATTTATAGGTTATGGGGCTGTTTGGTTGACTGAAATAGAAATGCAATGTAAAGTAAATGTAGTGCATTCTGAATACTTTGCACTTGTTTGGTTGTCTGCAAAATAAATGCAGGAGAATTGTTTCCCTTGTTTGGTTTGATAGATCTAGAGTAAAGTAAAACCAACTTTTTTTTAATAATTTATTCTAGCATTACAAATAGTGTATTTTTAAAAACAATATATTTATAATAATTTATATTATTTGATGTTATAAAATATAAATCAGTGTATTCATTTATTGTACAATCTTATTATAATTTTTTTTAGATTATAAGATATAAAATTATCCTAAATTTCACAGCAATAATCTAAGTGCAAATTCAAAGCTTTGAAACTCATCTTGATGCATTTAGAATTAATTCTTCCTATCTCAAAAATAGATAAAACAACACTAATGATGATACTTATGAGTATAATAAATAATTAGAATTATATACAACAAAAAATAGAGGAATTTTTACTATGTGATAATCCCACAAATGAGACAATTATTTCATCTAACTACAAAAACCTGTATCATATATAACTATGCACATAGAGAGAGAGAGAGACCATGAAAAACAAAAGAATAATTCACAGGGACTCAAAACTAGTAAAGTAATGATCTGCTTCTCTGGAAAAACTCATGAAAAGCAGTGAACTCAACAAAACATAGCTAAAACAAACAATTTAACAGTTCAGATTTTTATCTCAGTGCAAATTCAAAGCTTCTGAAATAACAATAGGAGAAGTAGCAATGACAAATCCTTACTAAATAAGTTCTTTACTCTAAATCCATTTCATCACACTACAAGCCCTGTTTACCAAAACCAACTCTTTAAAATAAATAGCATTTAGTTCATATAGAGATTCGAACAAGAATCAATAAAAGTTGAATCCACTGGAGTAAACTTATCACAGTGGCCAATCCGACTAACAGTCTCTGTTTCATAGGAAAACACTTGGACATATAATATTCACCGGGCAATTTCTTAGAAAACATACTAACACGCCATGAAACAAAGATTGCTTCAAACTACAATGCATTATGTGATTCTCCTTGAATAGTCTACATAAATACACGTTAATGGATAATCATGATGGATAAATCATGGGGTATGCAATCATCTAGAAAACAAAATCAGCCAAGCATAAGCCGCTAGTTCCCGATATAGAAAGCCTATTCTCCATCTCAATCCCATCCAAAAACTAAATCACCATCAAAGAGCAGCTATAACTTTGCAAAGAGAGCCTCTCGTGCAATCTTACAGCTCCTGCGAAGAAATGAAGCCGAACAGCAACGAGGCGAAGGAATTCTTCGTCGAGCAAATTTAGAACCCGCTCAATATGAGCGGGTTTCTAATTCGCACAAAATAATCCCTGTAATAGACGCCTAATGCTTTGGAGGGTTTCATTTTGTTTCGCTCAAAATTAGTCAAACAACCAAATTTAGTAAAACCATGTATTTGTTTTACTTTACACTCCTAATTCAGGCAACCAAATAGCCCCTATATAACTCTTTTGGATTTTATTTGAATTTATAAAAAATTTCTAAACATTATTTGATTTTAATATAATTTACTGGGTTGTTATTTTTGCCTTATTTTGGATGTACATGAAGATTTTTTACTTTCCCATGTAACTAGCCATTTTATAGCCTTCTGAAACATATATTTATTTAATATAAATGAATTATTAATCAAATATAATATTATTAGTTGATAAATTAATATTAGATTATTAGTTTTATTCAAATTTGGCTTTACTTACCCTTTCCATTTAAATACCCCTCCTCCTCTTCATGTAAGGGTTGTACAAAAAGGAAAACTCCAACAATTTTTCTATTCTTCTCTTCTTCTTTACATGCAAAATCTTGAGAGAATAAACTTTGATTTTCATTCCAAGAGCTCTATTCGTTTGCAAAATCAAATTCTTGGATGGAAAGCTTCAACAGACTAAATCGTGTAACATTTCTTGGAGTTCTAGAGTTTTCTTTCCTTCACTAAATCTTTAGGTATTGTTCTTTAAGTTTTCACCATATATTTTTTCTTAAAAATATTTATTATTGGTGAAATACTAGGTGAGAATATTATATTAAGTATTCTATCTTACTTCTTTCAAATCCATAAAGTTAGCAAGATAAGTATTTTTATTTTCTTATACGTGGCATAGATTTACATTTAAAATCTAGTTCATTTTTTTATTTGAAGAGTGAGCAAGAAATTATTATTATTTTAAATCTTATTCATATTTTTATTAAAATATAAATCTATCTTAAAGTGAGCAAATTTAATATTCCATTTGCAAGTAGTGCGGTGATTAATTTTTATTTATAAGATCACCTCAAAATGGCTTTAAAATAATTTTAATTTTCTTCTTTTAAAAAAAATTAAAAACCAAACCAGAATATTATCTATAAAGATAATCATAAACTAATTTATATACTCCCTAAATACCATTTTCATCAAATCTATTAAAACTACATGTGTGTTAGTAATCCCAAAAGATATGACTAAAAACTTATGATGCTTATATTAGGAACTAAATGTAGTCTTCACTACATCTGCCTCAAACCAGAATATTATCTATAAAGATAATCATAAACTAATTTATATACTCCCTAAATACCATTTTCATCAAATCTATTAAAACTACATGTGTGTTAGTAATCCCAAAAGATATGACTAAAAACTTATGATGCTTATATTAGGAACTAAATGTAGTCTTCACTACATCTGCCTCTCTTAAGCTTTACCTAATAATATCTATATCTCATATCAATTTTTGAGAATACAAAAGCTCATATTGGTTGATTAAATAGATAATCTATCTTTGAAAGATGATACTTGTTCTTGATTATTACCTTATTCACTTCCTTATAATTTATATACATGTGCATGATACTTTTATTCTTCTTCACAAACAAAACTAGTGCTTCCGACGGAGACACACTAAGATAGGCAAAATCTCCATCAACTAACTCCTAGAGTTATACCTTTAACTCTTGAAGTTCCTTACGTGTCATCTAATACAGAGCCTTAGATATAGGAATCATACCATGAAATAAGTGAATGCAACACTTAATCTCCCTATCCAGAGGCAAACTCACTAACTCCTTATGAAACACATTAGGAAATTCATGCACTATTGGGACATCAAATAGAGATCCATGTCTACACTCTTATCTTGAATAGATGTAAGGAATACTACACATCTTATCCTCTCAACCACTTGCACAACAAAAATCAGACAAAATAGAACACTCCTAAATCCTTGAAAAAGATAGCACTCACTATTTAGAATTAAATTAACTCTCTTTTCGAAATAAATAATCTCATCTTTATTTTGATTCAACCAATCCATATAAAGAATGATATCATATTCAGAAATAGATAATTGTTTCACACTAGATCTTCACTTCCTATCAGATATTTTAATATCATAGAAACATACTCTACTAGTTACTATACCATCTCCAATCGACAAAGTAACAAAAAAGAATAAAAGCAATAATATAGAAGGCAAGTGTAGTAAATCAAAGTATTTCTCAAAAATAAATTAATGAATATCTTTAGAATCAAATAAAATGTGACAAGGAACATAAACAGTATTGGTCATACCTGTTACCACATTCGGAGCATCTCTAGCCTCATGTTTAATCAAACTACAAACACGTACCTAAACAGTTGGTTCTAGAGCAAAAGAACTACCAAATTCTCTTTTCTACTCCCAAATGATCTCCCTCCCATAAAACCATAACCATTATCTCTACTAGACGATCCCTCAATAAGTATGTAAGGCAAAAATATCCTTGGACCTTCTATATATTTAACAAAAACTCTCATATCTAGGCTCAAAATGTCTATTAGATCTTGCCTGCAGACGCTCAACCACCCTATGGACTTTATGACCACATCTAATGCACTTCCTATCACCCTTTAACACTGGCTAAAATGTCTCCTATCACAACTCCATCATACAGGTGCTACACTAGTTTAATCTCTAAATTGATCATGCTTCCACCTGGAACTAGCATAGACTGACCACCTCTCCTAGAATCTCTAGGTTCAAACCTACTCCAAAAAAAGATGGTATTAGACATCTTACCACCAACCTTTTCCTACTAGCATCCCATCATTATTGAGTATCCATCCAAACATTTTCTATTAGATGGACTCTCTCCATTAACTTAGAGAAATTAGAAATATGAAATAGAACTAGAGGTTATCTAAAACTATCCTAAAACCCTCTCAAAAACCTATTAGCACTTCTCCATGAAGTTCTAACGAATTGTAGATTATATTTGGTTAAGGAAATGAACTCTGCCTCATACTAAATAACTTTCGTATTCCCCTAAACCAATCTTAAAAAACTTTCTTGTATGTATTATCATATGGAGGTACAAACTATAATGTAAAGGTAACTATGAACTCTCCAAGAAGATCAAGGAATTCAACCTTCCCTAAAACTTCTCCATCTACTCGCCCAACCACTAGTGCTCGGCCTCATCATCTAATAGAAACATAGCCAGAGGTACCTTCCTCTCTAGAGGGCACTACATTCCATCAAATAACTTCTCTAATATCATCAACTAATCCTTTTATTATAATGATCTCAACATCTACCTCAAATCTTAGAGGCTTCAACATTAAGAACATATACTAACTTTTGTCCATATCATCAGATATGATAGAAGCGATCCTACTCTAAATCTCACCCATCAACTATACAATTAGACTAGAAAATTAAGAAATTATATCAAAACTAATAGCAGGAGTACTACCCATCACTGTGTTGCTTGACTAGTTCTCCATATATCTATAAAATCTAGATCTTGTGGATCCTTTGGACAACCACTTAGTATATATAGATGAGCATACATATACAAGAAAAAATGCAAAAATATATGCACATATACTACCCAAAACTATCTCACTTAATTAGGATCATCCATATGGCTCTGTTTTATTATCAATTTCCCAAAACCATTGCATTGATACCAAAAAGGGTTTGTAACAACCCACTCAATATGACCCATAAACAAACATGTCATATTATATTAAATTCGGATAGTCCAAGATCAAGTTTTGAGGAACTTTTTTTCAAATTTTCTTTAATTTGAACATACCACTTAGCTTCTAAACTCATCCAAAAAATTTAAGCCTTTTCATCCATCATCATAGTGTATATATAACAATCTAAATACCTACAGTATATGACTACAAACTAAAATACAATACTTATATAAATAGCCACAACTATACAAAAAATCTAGAAAAATACTTGTGTAGACTCGGATAGATCAGATTCTAAATACTCAGCTGCTCAACAAGCTCTTTCTTTTTCTCTGACCTAAAACAAAATGTTGTATATAACATAGCTCATTAGGTCACATCCATCAATCTAAATTTTTAAACATTTCACTTACTATACATTTAACTAAATTTAAAAGCCATTTATACAAAATCTATCATACTAAGCATAATAATAATTATAAATAACAAACATAAGATAAACTATGCACTAAAAGTAAATAAATAAGAAAACTATATATCATAATAAAAAAAATATTTCTCTCATGCACTTATACCTCCTATAAAAAAATAGACTCGTATGACTCCATGTACTAGCATGTTAAACAATAAACCTGTATGACTCCCAATGATTAGTACATATCAAATATTTAAAAATTCAAGCCCATAATACTCTATGTGCATTTAACATTAGAACTTCTACCACACATTAGATCTCAATAGAATCACACTTTTCATGCAAATAAGCATATGTTTCATTGCATTATAATAAAAAATATATAAATAAATTAAATTCAAAATTTCATATTATATTTTATCAGTAGGCAACATATTTAACTACTGGGCAGAATTTAATAATTTTATAATATCACCATATTATCAAAGATTGTTCAAAAAATTATTTTTAAAGTTTTAATTAAACTAAAACCTTATTTTTTGGGATCAAAATTTTCTTAAATTGCTAAAAAATACACATTTTTAAATCTACGTGATAAAAATCTTCCAAAAAATGTCTAAATATCTAGAGCTGCTATATATAACATGTGGAAAGTTACATGGTGAAACTTTTATGAGTATAAAGTTATCCACAGTTTTACTTTATGAAATTATAAATAAAATAAAAAAACCCTAAAATTATCATATTTTAAAATTTTGAGATAGGTGAAATGTAACCTACTTCGATCTAAATAATTTAATGAACTAGGACAATAATAGAAAATAGACTAGAGTCATTAAAATCTAGTTGTCTCTAAATCTCTACCTTTCCCTCTTTAAACAGCTAAAGGGGGTTTAAATTATTTTGATAAATAAATGTAAAAATGAATTTTGATATTTTAATAAAAATTTAATATAGCGGCATCGTGCCTAACCCTAGTGTTACAACATTAGTTTATTTTCCATAAACATATTGAAGAGCTTAATAACGTAGCTCTGCCTACCTAGTGCTGCAACACTCACACTAAAAAATATCTAGATGTTATGGGCATGCACATAAACCCTTGGGACCCACTTTAGAATAAATTCAAACATATTTATGCATACAAAACACTCACAAACACATGAAAAATCATAAATTCTAAAATTTTACTTCATTAACCTTACATAACTAGGCTAAAGTATGCCAATTTCTGGTCTCTACTATAAGTATTACACAACCACTGGCTTCTACTTCTCTTCGACCACTACTCTACCTACTTCCACCCCAACCTATCTCATCCTCTCTCTCTCTCTCTCTCTCTCTCTCTCTCTCTCTCTCTCTCTCTTATCATCCTTTCTCCATTTATCTTTCTTCTATACCTTTGTTTATTTATCTCCCTTCTCTCACTTTCTCTCTCTAAAAAAAGAGAGAGATAGATAACATTCACCTCCCTCCTCTCTCTATAAAGATGCCTCTTTTTTCTCTCTCAATAAAGAAATATCTCTCTGAACATCTCTTTTTCCCTAACTTTCTATCTCTAAATAGAGAGAGTGAAAGTCATCCAACCTCTTGCTCACCACTTTTCTCTCTCTAAATAGAGAAAGCCTCATTTCTATCTCTAAACTCTACTCAAATCCCCTATGACAGAGAACCATCTCTCTTTCCCTCAAAAGTAAAAAAAGTATAATATAAAAAACATGTTTTTATTTTTTGCTTTCAAAATTTGTCATCTTAATTATTGTTGATTTATCTTTCCACGTACGTGCATAAAATGCAACTCAAAGAGGCCTTAAACCAAATTAGTAGTGCATTTGGCTGGGCAAGTGGATACACATACAAGTTTTCTTAGCATAGAAAGAGGAAGTTTGTTAGTGACAATTATGACAATACATGTAAAACCTTGAAATCTATCAATAACGTTATTAGTGGAGCCTCATACATGCTTTGTTTAACATGGTTGGAGGAAACTAATCAGCAACATTCACAATGACATGGGTAAAATTGGTTAGTAAGGCATTCTCCTTCATAAATAAAGCCACTTACATGCTTTACTAAGCATGGTGCGAGGAAGCTTGTCGATGAAATTCATAATGTCGCTGGAGAATCCCATTAGTGACACACTTGACACAATGAGTGGAGCACTATACATGCTTTTTTTAGTGTTACAGGTGGAATCTTATCAACAACATGCATGATATAACTAGGTAATATACTTAATATCTCCTTAATAATGTACTTAATGTAATTTCTGTTGAAACTTGTTCACTATGAGTTAGATTATTAAACCTAAGCTTATGTACCAGTGGCTAACCAAGAGGGAGGGTGAATTGGTATTTAAAAAATTTTACCCTCTTTTAAAATTTAAAATCGAGAATTTAAATTTAGTGAATTTTATAGAAAAAATTTTCAACCACAATTTTGAAACACTAAAATAGAAAAATAAAAAGCAGCGGAAAAATAAAAGACACGAGATTTATAGTGGTTCGGTCAAACTTGACCTATATCCACTTCACGGAGTCACCCTTCAAGTATTCCACTAATACCACTATTGACTCTCATTTTGCACCCACAGCAAGGCAGAGAAGCCTTTACAAAATACTCTTCCACTACTATCCGGTGCAGTAGAGAACCGTCGTCCTTTTACACTCTTTCTAGTGTTGGCAGAGAACCATCATCCTTTTACACTTTTCCTAGTGTTGGCAGAGAACCGTCAGTCCTTTAACACTCTCCTAGTGTGGGCAGAGAACCCTTCGGCTATTTACACTATCCAAGTGTGGGTAGAGAACCCTTTGGCTATTCACACTCTCCAAGTATGGGCAGAGAACCCTTCGTCCTTTCACACTCTCCTAGTGTGGGCAGAGAACCCTTCGGCAGTTCACACTATCCAAGTGTTGGCAGAGAACCAGATCTTCTTGATAGAACTTCTTCACAAGAAATCTATAAGGAAGAGAGAAAAGTGTGAAGTAAACATAAATCAAAAGTAAAGATTCTTACCTTTGAACACCAAGTAAAGCCTTCACGCTCCAGTAAGAAGAATCCTCCTTCAAACACTCTCTCATACTCTCTCCTTGACTCTTATTTTAATAGGCACAAAGATCAGTAGGAAAAAAGATTAAGTGGAAGTCTAAATTGGACTATTTATATGAAAAATAAGAAAAACCATCCAAAAACTAAAAAATTTCAAGTCAATACGAAGTTGATCGTCCCATATGAACATGGATCGTCCTGGATGATTTTACTTAAATGTGTGGAAAAGAACCAAATGTATATTGGTACTAAAATTACTAAACGACAAGAGGGGGGGTGAATTGTAAAAGTCTTTTTCTTAATAAAATTATCCCTAAACAAGAGTTCTAATTTTTTTGTTGTTTTTGAAATTTTAAAAACAAAGATTTATGCAATTTTACTTTCACAAAATTTCACATGCAATAGATATGACAAATTTAAAATGCAAGCAAAAAGTTAACAACGATAAGGAAAGAACACACCAATAAATTTAGAGTGGTTCAGTCAAAATATGACCTACGTCCACTCCCCGGAGTCCTCCACTCTGGGATTTTCACTATCAAAATAGTTCTCCTTTTGCCCCCCTCGGCAAGGCGGAGAAGCCTCTACAAACCTCCCTTTCACCAACCCGGCTGGCGGAATACCAAACTCTATTTTCGCCCTCTTGGCGACGGCAGAGAACCTTCTCATTTTTCTCCCTCCTGGAGAAGCCAGAGAACCTCGAGGTGACGTATGTAGACGAGCCTTTCCCTTGGAGATCCTCCCTCAAATCCTTCTCGGGCCACAGGAGGAGCGAGATGCAGCAAGCTTGGAGCAACCGTGTGATCTCCCTCACACCTCTTCTCCCTCACAACGCTCACCTCCTCCTTCCTCTCTCAACCCTCAAGAATTTCTCTAGAGTTTTCTCCCTTGGAATCCCTCTCTAACCACGTTCACCCCCTCTGTAAATCTTACTCAAAAAGAACTTGATTGATATCTAAAAAAGGCTCCAAAAACCTCTGAATTCAAAAGTAGCCGTTACTGTTCGTACAGTACGATTCAACATCGTACAGTACGATCTTCATAAACAGCCGTCGTCCTGGGACGAAGATGTACGAATAGTGCAAAAATAATTTGTACTGTACGATATAATATCGTACGGTACGATTCAACAAGATACTATTCGTACAGGACGATGGTCTGGACGATCGGATGTCGTCTCTGTTCATCGTATAGTATGAAGGTATTCGTACAGTACGATGTGACAAAAACCAAGAGATCATCCAGGACGATATCCAGGACGATCAAACTTC